>NC_086171.1:38198748-38498748 GCF_023053635.1 Elgaria multicarinata webbii | reverse complement strand
AATGCTGGAAAATGTTTTGCTCCTGAAGTTGGAGGCTAGAAGCCCAAGGGCTACCCACCAGCTCTATGGTTGTCCATTTCACAGGCACCAGCCCCCAGTGCTTCATGGCAAATTGCAAAAGCAATGTGTAGTATGGCACAGGGATCTACTGTTCAAAGGCCGGGTGGGGTTCAGACATCCCAAGCAAGCCAGAGGCCTTACTTGGGTTCACCCAGGGTGGATGAAAATGAATAGTTTTTAATAGCTCTCTTACAATTTAAATTGGATTTAAAAGAAAAGGTTTCAGCTACAAGAGAATATCTTTAAAAGAAATAATCCAGTTTGAAATGAAATCTGAACTTCCTTCATATAATCTCTTAAAACTGAGCTTATGATCCTCTTATGAATTTAAGAAAAGTTCATAAGTAGGTTGCTTTTGTTGGTTAAGTTGCTTCTCTTTGTAAAGGAAGGTGGGGAAGACATCTTCACCACACCAAAGTGTGTGTCCTTATATTATAGTTTGATACTAGGGGCCATAGACTAGCAAGTCATCAGAGAGACCAAAATCCAGGTGATGATATCCGGTATCTCATCAGGATCATCAGAATGATCATGTATTGTATTCCTAGTTCATACCCATATACCTAAGCTCTACAGTTTGTTCAGTTTTTAAATTATTAATATTTATGATTCTACCAATTTAAAAAAAAGGTGGCCGTGCACTTTTCATCTCATGTTAGATAAACACTACCTTCTCTAGAAACTGCTATCCCTTTCCTTCTGGAATGTTCTGCACGCTTCTAACTCCCCATTTTTGAGCATGTTTATTCAGACATAAAGTCTACTTGTTCAGTGGAACAAGCAGATCTTACTTTCTGAATAAGGATGCATAGGATTGAAGCCTTAATTTTAAAGTGAGTGATATTGCGGGGTATCCTTGTATGTGTACATGCCTTGTCTATAAGCAGACATAAATCTGCATGTGCACTAAGCATAGCCAGAGTTCTGAATTACATCTTTTCATTACATGAATGCTTTCTTTATCTTTCAAATAAGTACGTCCTTGGAATCCATACTTGCTCAAAAAATACATGGATTTCAAAATGAGAAAATTGAGGCTTAAATCAATCTACTCTGAATGTACCTAAAATAGCCCTTTGGGTCCTGGGCTGAGTAAAGCATAATGTGTTTATTCTGTTTTTAAAGTTGTACACTACAGGAATAAGTTAAAAGCAAAAAACACAAACCGCCTTTTATGCCTGATATGATCAAGCGACTATCCAAAATTACAATACCAACAAAGGTGGATAATTTTGACTAGGTATCTAAAAGAAAGGTATCTGCTGTTCCATATGTTTTTGGTCTATGTCTCCCAGCGTTCCTGACCAGTGGCCATGCAGGGTGGGGCTGATGGGATTCAAAGTCCAAAACATCTGTAGTGCCCCAGGTTGGGGAAGAGTAGATAGGATACATGGTTCCTGGTCCTTTTTAAACTGCAAATGCCAAAATTGCACTTGAGAGCATCTGATGTGCTCTATCCCTGAGGTATGATCTCTTCTAAAATACTAACAAAGACACTTGAGAGTATTTCACAAGTGGGGATGGGGGGGAGGCACAATAGGAAAAAGCCCAGTAGATATCTCCCCTCCAAAGAAGAAGTAGGATCAGGGTTTCCAATAAATGGCAGGAGAATTTGTCACTACCCACTTGTGTTAGTGCAACAATTGCAAAGGTGGAACATTCATCATTTTGTGATAGTTTTTCTTAAGTACTAGGTAAAAATTAAATTCCCTAACACTTACCTCCAGGCATTTCCAATTTAGGCAAATGTCAGATGATCCATAAGCTGTCCTATAGGCCAGATTGGACTGATTAACTTTGAAAGATAAAATAGCGACTGTAGAATTATGTTGTACTATGGAGTAGTTACCTGCAGGTTTCGTACTAATTTATAGATTAATACGTGCTGTATAACTCCCAGCGACAGTATAACTGTTGTACTATGGAGTTGTTACCTGCAAGTTTTGTGTTATTTTTGTTGTTGATATTTTCAGTATAAACAAGTGAAGGGAAAAGGTGGTTATATTTAAAGCATCTGGGACTAGCTGCTGTTAGAGATGAGATATTGAGAAGGTGACCCATTTGACCTACAGCAGTAAGATCTACTGAAGAAGGGTGGCTATATAATCTCTTACATTAGCCCTCTTGGCAAAACTGCACTACAGTTTCCAGCACAGGAACCTGCATGACTGCATTGAAGTAGTTTTACAATTGTAGACCTTGCCCTAAAATTGTAATGATGATCCCAAACACTGAAACTCTTATGAACTGTAAGAGGCGCCTCTAGCTAGATGAGAACTTGCTGAAAGGGAACAGTCTGTGGGGTGGGGGGAATAGTCTGCGTAATCCAAAGAGTTTTTTCAAATGTTTGCGAGTATGACTTCTGCCCGAACTGGAGATGCAGACACTTCTTCAGTTTATATATATTCCACTGTTTGTTGTCTGCTCTAGATTATACTTGATAACCCCCTGCTACTCCTGCCAGATGATGATGATCCAGTGCCAGGGGACCAGTTTAATGTTCCCCAAGAAAGTATTGATCAAGTAAGTCAAGAGCATCTGCTTATGTTTTGTGGAGAGGGAGGATTCTAGTCCCTTTGAGGCTGACAGTTCAAGTTGTCCTCTTAACAATTTTTCCGTTGCATTTTTACATTCCCACTTTGTTGCCCATAGAGGCCATTATGGGTTTGCTTTTCTTCCCCTAAGACAGGGATGGGGGAAGAAGAGGCTCTTTAGATACTGTTGGACTGCAACTCACCATTAGCTAGGACTGATGGGAATTTCTGTCCAACAGTATGCTACCCACTTCTGCTCTAAGGTCTCATTCATTTCCACTTCCAATTTGCTACAATCTACTCTTCCATTCACAAAAGCCTATTGATAGATCATATGATGTAATTGCAACTTGCTCAGACAACTCCACATAAAACAACGAAAAAGCATTGTTGTAAGAAATGTGCAAGCCCCATCAAACCATCCACTGGAGGGCTCAGTACTTCTGGTTTCAGTATGGAATACCTTCTGACCTTGAATGAGAATCCATTTTGCTCTTTATTGGTTTGCATTCGTTGCACATCATCTCATGGAGATGATTATTTTCATATTCTATACAACTTACTCGATTTTGTATCTTATCAAATGGATTTTTCAATTAATCCGGTGGATGCAGATGTGTTAAAAACATCATTGATAAGCTGTCAGCTGGGTCTTGCAGTGTGTTTTCTTTTTTGTTTTTGAGCTCACAGGTTCATTTGTTCCAAAGATGATCCATTCTGATTAAAAGTTTCCAGGTGCAGATAGCCACAGGAATTGTTTGAAAGTCCTTTTCACAGATGCAGAATATGCATCAATACTAGTCCCAGATCTAAACTGAGGAACAGCTTAAATATGGAAAGATCTCTGTACACGGTGGGCTGGCCTCTATAATGGAAAGTGTTGTGCAGTGTCCTCAATTTCTGAATTTTTTTCTACCTCAAAAAATGGGTGGATCACCTCTAAAAGCTTCATCTGTTACTTCTTACTTGCAATAGCGGAGATATGTTCACTGACCTATATGTAACAATTTCCGCATTTTACAGATAAGTGAGTTGGTACAGAGGCAGGGCTAAAAGCTGAGCAATTACTCTGAACCAATAGTGTGGCCTTCAATTCTTGGATATATTTACAATTAGAGGTACACTTTCCCCAAATTGTACCTCTTGCAGTGTAGTGCAAGAGGAAGTGAAAACCCCACTTTCGATTTCCTGTTCAGCCCTGAAGCTCCGGGAGTGGTCTTGGGCAAATGTCTCTCCCTCCCCTCCTCACCCCACCCCCATCAGACTAACCTAGCTCTTAGGGTTGTTCTGAGGTAAAAATACCACTCAGCTCCTTGGAGGAAGGGTGACTAAATATAATGTGTACCTCTTCCTTGTGTTTTTAATGTCTAGTTGGTCTACATGGGCTTTAATCCTAAGGCAGTAGAGCAAGCTCTGAAATTGTTCAAAGGCAACATTCAGCTGGCCGTACAGATGCTTGCTCATTATGGGGGATCCCTTCCTGGGGAACTACAGACCCCTTTGGACAGCACCATTCCGTCAGATGAATCCAGTTCATCAAAAGATTCTCCTACTGATTCTGCAGGTAAAGTGGGGATTTAGGATTATAAAATCAGGAGGGGGAGGGAGTTCTGGGCATTTCTGTAGCACATAGTGCCAACAGAGGTGGGCGGGGTTACAGATGAATGATCAATACTTTTTTTTGAAGGTACCATGTAAGAAATGCCTTCCCTGCATGACTGAGTCATTATGGAAAGAACTTTCATGTCATCCAGTGTTAAGTAAAACACTATGCTATCCAATTGAGCCACTTCACACATTCATCTATGAGTTTTAATCCCATGATACACATGCATGTGTGAGCGAGTCCGAACTACTCAAAATGCTTAGTTCTCCATAGTCACTGTTTGCCATCAAAGACAAACATGAAATAATATATTAAAAAAGAGCGCCTATGTCAACCCCCTATTGAACAGTTGTTTATGTTGACTGTATTCATAGTACTGACCTTTCCAGATATGTGTTTTCCTGGGAGTATTTGTTGTTCCAAAACACTACAAACTTCTCCCATTGTGCTTTAAACAAAAACGTTGCATCATCCCAACCTGCCTTTATATTCACAATTGCTAATAGTTTCATCTGACATTATGTTCCCGATTTTCCGACACCATTTCTTAATTGAGGGCAACTTTGGATTTTTCCAATATTTGGCAAATTAACAGTTATGTTCCGTCAAACAATTCTCCGCCAAGAACCTATTACCTTTCCTCACCAACTTTCCAAAGATATTTTATAATAACTATGGGATCATGGAAAATATAATGGGTGCTATCCAATGTTAGTCCTGTTCTCCATAGAACCATTGAAATGAATAAGACTTAAATTGGTCATGACTAATTTAAATCCCATTCATTTCAGTAGGTTTTCTCTATGGAGGACGAACATTGCATATTACCCAATATCCTATAATTCCCTGAGAAACTTCTAATGCTTTATCCCAAGACTTTATAGAATTTGTATGTTATTGCATGGTTGGCTGAGATTATAGCACCAACCATTTACTTCTTCCTCTGTTGGGATATTCCAATAAGGATCTTCAGTTCTCCTTTCCAAAACTAATAGTATTTGTTATCTGCTGGTATACAATTCAATAGATGATACATTTTTGCCCAAAGTTTCCAACAGTGATTCAGAAGGGGTCAGTGAGCAAGTAATCACATATGTGCTCTGAACATTTTGAAGAAAATCCTGAATTTAAGTCTTGAAGTCACAATGGATGGATGTGGGGTTTTTTTTTTTACACTGTCCTTAATTTCAGTAAATGTCATAAATGTTCCTGCCATGAATAAATCTCAGAATCTGGTCCTGTTGATTCTTTCCTAGCTCATAAAGACTGAGACTTCTGTGCTTACCTTGAAATCTTCCTAGAAAATCTCTGACACTGTGGGAGATGCAGCCTTGTTTTATGATAGGATCTGTGTTCTCCTTAGGCAAAATATATCATATTCCCCAACTTTTCAGGGGGATTGCTAGTCCCAGCTCTTCAATACCCCAGCGCATATTATCCTTGCTGGACTCCCACCATTGGCAAAGGGCAGTTAGTCTGGCTGTGAAGGAATAGTGATTAGTTTATGCTTGGTAATGCCACCTTCCACCCATTGCAAAATTCTTGCTTTTAACCTGGAGATTTTGCAATTCCAAAGTTCACCTCTTTTGTGAGACGATTTTATCATCATTTTAAGAAAGAAAGAAAGAAAGAAAGAAAGAAAGAAAGAAAGAAAGAAAGAAAGAAAGCTTAAGCAAGACATTAAGTTTCATTTCTGGTGGAAAGGCAGGATAGAAATTTAAATAATAATAAATTTTGAACACTGTAATCCTGGTGAGCCACAAATAGTTTAAATTTTGACCAGTCAAATGTTTGTTATTTCATCTTGATTATGAGAGGGCCAATATTTTAAAATGGTACTTTTATGTTCTCTGAAAAAAGCACCTCAATATCTCATCGCTTTTGTGTTTTCCTTAGTTTCACACGAGTGGGGTGATTTTCATTTCAGTTGTTGGAACTACTTTTACTTGGATTTTGTCTGATTAACTTCATATCGTGCTCGGTTTTGAGAACTGATTTAATTTTGGCAGTGAAGTCCTTGACTTTCATGGGCAGAATACAGCGGTGCCATCTTCTATGTCTTGTTGCCCACAGCCATCCCACGAGCATCAGAACCTAGTCGGATCAAATTGGCTAGAACTTCAGTGCCTACGTTGAATCTTAAAACTGACAAGGAGCAGCCTTATCATACACCTCTCTAAAGATACAAAGCTTATGACTACTGTCTATGCATCAGAATTCTAGCCAGGTGGCATGGATGATGGGCACAATACAATAAATCTATCTGAACTAATAATAATAATAATATCTATTTTCTCTTGCTCATGGCGGTTTTTCTAGACAGACATGACAAGCATTGCCAAGTCTTGCTGTCTTTTACAGATTCAGGAATTTCCTGACAATTGAGCATGTTTTAATTATGACTGCTTTCTGGATGGTGGTGTGGATGTATTTTGGTAGGCCCAGTTTCTGAAGGTTTCCTGTATAGTTTTTTGAGGTGATGCCGGCTTTATTTATTTATTATTTACATTTAGATACCGCCCCATAGCCAAATAACTTAATTTCTTCCAAACCACCTCTACAAATAACATAACACCTTTCTGCATCTTTTATATGTTTATTAATGGAGAAGAAGTAGAAGTGTGTTTTTGCTATGCCAATTGCTATGCCAATATTAAAGGGAATGGTATTAAAGGCAAAACGGAAGTACTTTGGCCACATAATGAGAAGACAGGATACCCTGGAGAAGAGGCTGATGCTAGGGAAAGTGGAAGGCAAAAGGAAGAGGGGCCGACCAAGGGCAAGATGGAGGGATGATATTCTGGAGGTGACAGACTTGACCTTGGGGGAGCTGGGGGTGGCGACGGCCAACAGAAAGCTCTGGCGTGGGCTGGTCCATGAAGTCACGAAGAGTCGGAAACAACTGAATGAATAAACAACAACAACAATTGCTCTCTATTTTGTTTTTGTTTGTGCAGGGGGGTGACAGAACATCCCTCTACACAGCTCTTTGATCAATCTTTCCTCCAGCACCTCTAGATCAGCTGTTTGTATAAAAATTATATTTCATTACTCTTTTAAAATTAATAATTCGGGTATCCTTTTTAATGGATTGTTCAACCAAGTCATATTCAAGATCATCAAATTTGAAATTGTTCAATTTTTTTGTTTTTGGTCCAATAAAAGATAAGAGGAGAGAGGAAAAAGAAGAAAATCAAAAGAGAGGGGGGGAAACAGAAGGTAATAATGGGGCTTCCTATTATCACAAATTACTGCTAAAGCTAACCACGGTGCCTTCACAGCCAGCACTACCTTCTCTATCTTCTTCATTTCTTATATCCTCTTGGCATGTCAATTAGAACTACAGCTTCAACCTGCTCTGATTTTAAATTACTCAAAAAACCTCCTTTTGATAACTAGTTCTCTTTGATAAACGTAACGTGAATTTAAAGGAAAAACCTTATCTGTGTATCAAGTCACATTTGTTTAATGATGGTTAAAAATGTATTTCTATCCTCCTTTTGGGGGCTACATGGGATACATCTGAATAAACTTTGGATGACCTTGTACCCTCCAGATATTTTGGACTATGACTCCCATCAGTTCCTGCCAGCATGGCCAGATTGTGGGTTTTGTAGTCCCAAAATATCTGGAGGATAACGTGTTGCCTATGGACAGAATAAACTGAAACTTCTACCATTGATTCCCTTCCCTAATCTGGCGCCTGGAGGATGTTTGGAGTTTGTCCACCACATCTGGAGGGCACTAAGTTGGGGAAGGCTGATTTAGGGCCTTTCCATATTGCATTAACTGCTTAACCTTTGTTCTTTGCATGCTGTAGTTTTACTGTTCTCTCCCCCCACCCCACCCCAGTATGCTTATTTGAGATCCTAAGGCTGCAATTATATGACCATTTTCTTAGAAATAAGCTCGATTGAACACAGTGGGTGTATTGAGTAATAATAATAATTTGTTACCCGCCTCTCCCTCTGGATCGAGGCGGGGTACAACACAAATGCAAACATCATATAACTAATTAAAACATTTAAAACTAATACATTATTAAAAGCAGCATATTATTAAAAGGCAAATTTAGAATTCAATTGGGTAGGCCTGCCGAAAGAGATCAGTCTTTATGGCTTTCTTAAATTCCAGAAGACTGTTAAGTTGACGAATCTCTCCCGGCAAGCCATTCCACAAACTGGGAGCAGCAGAAGAAAAGGTCCTCTGGGTAATAGTTGTCAGCCTTGTTTTTGTTGGTCTGGAGTAAATTCTTCCCAGAGGACCTGAGTGTGCAGGGCGGATTGTACGGGAGAAGGCGAGCCCACAGGTAGCCTGGACCCAAACCATGTAGGGCTTTAAAGGTGATAACCAACACTTTATACTTTGCCCAGAAAATAATTGGCAGCCAGTGAAGACATTTTAAAATAGGTGTAATGTGGTCACCCCTAGGTGTACCAGTGACTAGCCTGGCTGCCATATTTTGAACTAGTTGAAGTTTCCGGACTAGACAGAAAGGTAGCCCTATGTAGAGTGCATTGCAGAAGTCGAGCCTCGGAAGTTGCCAGTTACTTTAGGTCTTCTGAGTAAACATGCATAGGATTGCATTGTGAAAGCTGTTTCTATATTTACTTTAGTCTTACTACTTGAATCTATACATCCCATGAATAGTTCCTTTTTAACTACAGTCATATAATTTACTTAGACGTGAGTCCTACTGCACTCAATTGGAACTTACTTCTGAGTAGATGTGTATAGGGTTGCACTGTTAGATAAAGAACCAAGTCATCTTCTCCTTCCTTAAACCCTTTAACACTGGTGTTCCTCCTGCTTCTGTTTACATCCTCTGATGACAGGTAAATCACCTGCAATCTCTTCTTCATTGAAACTGTTTTCTAGTGTATTAAAGGCTCTTTCAAGCTTATTTGTTCTTAGTACAATACTCTGGTTTTAACCACTTTGTGTTCTAAACCTGAATGTGTGAAAACCCTGTTTTGACATATGCTTCAGCTTCATGTATGCGTTTTCTAATGTGTTCAAATTATATTAGCTCTTGGTCATTTGTTTTTAAAACCTTGCACGATAACATTTTGAGTGGCTTCCAGTGTAAGTGACTGACACCTTGGAGTTAAGGTTTTTTTTTTTTTTTGCACTTCTAATGTTCCTGATACCAGTGTCAATATAAGTAGTTATGGATCTGCCCCCTACTGATTGCCTACTTGATAAAATCTGAAATGGGCTTAAGTCTGAACAAACATTTCCTTAAGCTTGGTGAACCTCTCATCCACTATTGTACAGGCCAGTGGAGAGATTCTGATGCAAGTCCTGTCAGAAATCTAACTATAATAAAGTGCTGTTGGAACAGAGCCAATTCTGTAGTACGGGGCTTAAGAATAAGAGACTCACCTACAGCGTGTACTGCATTTCTCACTAATTTTAGGCACTTCTGGGGCATCAACAGATGAAGACATGGAAGTGGATGCTGTCAATGAAATCTTAGAAGATATCCCAGAACATGAAGAAGATTATTTGGACCTAACTCTGGAAGAGGAAGAATATGTAATTAATGAATACCTCTCTTACATAAAGCATTTGCCGATACAGTAGACAGACTTAAAAGGCTCCAGTCTCAGTTACATGGACCAGCATCTTTTGAGCTCGGCTTCAGATATGGCTAGTTGCATGCAAGTCTTACTGAAGCCAATGGGTCATGTTAGTCATGACTAACTTAAGTGTAACTAACTTAGTCTAGATTAGGCCCTTGGATTTTAATACTTGGATTGCAAATTCGTCCATCCCTATTTTTTGCCAAATGCCTTACGTTCAATCAGTTGCAGAGTTTTTAAATATTGGTATGTGTAAAATCTATATTATTATTATTATTATTATTATTATTATTATTATTATTATTATTATTATTTGATTGTAATCTAGAGCAACACCGGAGAGTAATAACAATTGTAGTACAAAAATATTTACAAGAACAAATATTTTTATAGAGAGGTTCAATATATAATGGTGTGAAATCAACCTATTTAATTAGTGAATAAAATCCATTTTACATCTCTTCACCATACCCAGGTTTCTTTTAAAACTGTGAACGATCTTACTATTAGAGCATTTAACTTAGAATCCTACTAGGATTAGCAGTGATACTTTCTGATCTTAGAAATATTGACCTAAGTGTGTACATCTTTCCATTTTCACAAAGTTTTTCCTTTCCATCCTGCATTCTAAAGCCAGCTGTAAATCTATTGTGTGTGGACTTGAGACACCTCCTTTTTTTCAATCTTTGTCTTGCATAATGCAATAACAACCAATAAAAACATATTCATCACATTTGTTGCAGTTTTCTGCAGAGCTGAGGCCTCCCAGAAATGATAGGATTGGTGCCGGTTTTAATCTGGGCTGTAAAGGCAGCAAAAAATTAGAACTATGAGTTAATCTTTTCAACATTACTCCTTCTTGGCTCTCTCATAACTGCCTCTTCTGGACCAGGAGGTAAAAAGTTCCCTTGGTGTTCACAATCTTTAATGGAAATGACTTTGGGGCAACTTTCTGTGTTGCTTTTCAGTACTGATGATGTCTAAAGGGAATCACCTGGAAAACAGCTCCAGATGTGCATCTTCTAGCATACAAATTGCCGGACACGTGCTTGAATTAATTTTCAGTATGTCAGAAGGAGAGGTATTCAGGGTACATGCAGACTTTTCTTGCAAAGATGTCCCATTTTGTGACTTCTGTACATGTATCTTGAGAATGCAAATGCAAGGAAGGAATATGGGAAGCAGCCCTTTAAAGATAGAAATGAACTTAATAGGCTCTCCTGAGCAGACTTCCGCCTTCTGTCATTTTTTTTGGTGTACATTATGTCTACTAAATACTCCCGAAATGTATAGTTTCTTCAAGTGAAGGTGTTACGAGCCGTGCTATCTGGTCCAATAATGACAACATGAATTGTCAGTGGAGTGATCTGGGATCCCCAACGAAGGACTTTACCAGTTTCTGTAAAATCTCTTAACTGCAGAGGCCACAGGCTGAGTTTTGGGCTTCAGGCATTCATCCGAGACTGTGGCCATTCCTGAGCAGCAAGGCCAATTTGCACAACTCATTTGGCACAGTGACTGTGGGTAGGATCTCTAGAGCCAGTGTGGTGTAGCAGCTAAGGTGTTAGACTGGGAGTCAGGAGATCCGGGTTCTAGTCCCCACTCAGCCATGGAAACCCACTGGGTGACTTTGAGCCAGTCACAGACTCTCAGCCCAACCTACCTCACAGGGTGGTTGTTGTGAGGATAAAATGGAGAGGAGGAGGATTATGTACGTCACCTTGGATTCCTTGGAGAAAAAAAGGAAGGATATAAACAATAACAAATATAAATAATAACTAGGTTTGGCATGCAGTGTTGTTGTGCACGAAGCAGCTTACAGGTCAACATCCATTTACTATAGTTGCAAACTGGCTTGAGTAGTGACTTAACGTGGATTTATTTGTGACCTAGGCACACGGTGAAATAACTACATAACTTATTTTCAGCCTGCTATATTGCATCCACGCGTGCAGCTGTAAACATCAGTCATTGGTGAAAATGTAGCAGAAGCAGGCCAAGCTCAGGAGGAGGGGGACTTCCCTAGGGTGTGTGCAATATGTGTCCATGTTTGCAGGTGTGAATCTCTGTACTTGTATAAACGAATGTAGTGGATCAATTTAGGTTATACACACTCAATTTTATACAGTTAATATTAATTAGTCCTTGCTTTTTAAAAAGAAAATTACAAGCACGATTTCTGAAACGGTAACTTCATTTTATCACATTATTATTTATTCAATTTATATACCACCTATAAGCAAAATAACCTAGGTGACAAGGTGTGCTGGTTCTTGCACCCAAACAGCTCCTGTGAAAATGAAATGAAAAACTTGCTGTGTAAAGACTGCCCAGGCTCAAAAATAAGTGTGTCTGGCCACTAGAGGGCATCCAGGACTCATTCAGTTTCTTCCAGGTCCCTGGCATTATGGGCATGGCTGTAATCATGCATAATGTGCATTCTTTTGCTTTTCAAAGGACAGCTGTGGAAAGCTGTGGACTTGGTTGTCCCAAAGGTTCCAGTCAGTCCCAATGCAGTTTAAGTGGCACATCCTGTTTATAACTGAACACAGTCACTTGGGTGGTGACAAAAGGCCAGACACATGGAATTTGCTCCCTAGAGATGTGGGAATAGAGCATCTCACTCCTACCTCTATCACCCAGCTAGCAGCTTTCTAATGGGATATTGACCTCTTTCTGCTTGAGGGCCGAGTTTCAATTCCAAAAAGCTCTGATAGACTGAGTGCTCCCAGTGGTGGGCAGGTCCAGAGGCAAAAGGAGCAGGGTCAAAAATACCTGCATATTGTTTGCTTAAAGCTCTTACTGCCAAGTAACTAAGCCTTAGGAGAGCCATATTTTAGAATGGGGGCGGGGGAACTGCCCAAAACCTGGAAAACCACTGATCTTTTGTTGGCTGAGGGTGGAAACCTGGACGGCAATATCAGGAGCCCAGTCCCCTGACCTAAGCTCCTGCAGCCCTGTTGTATGTGAAATTCTAAAGCCTGTGGTTTGAAAGACACAGAGAAATGGCCCACCTGGTGTGACTTGCTCTCAAGAAGGGAGTTCCAGAGTTCCTCAGTTCTTGGCGTCCCTTCCTATAAACAGCCTGGTGGAGCCAATAAGGTGTGGTTTATCTGTCTGGCAGCAGGAGGGCAGGGCAGGCGGTAGTCAGAAGCACTGGGAGCTCAGGGGATTATGGGAGCTGGTGTTGCTAAAAGAATTGATAGGCCCTAAAACACATGGGAGTAAATTCAGCCTACGGTCTCCAGAGTGCAGAAGGGACTGGAATTTGACTAAATAAAAAGCTTCAGGACAAAATCCTATCCTTGTTTAGGCAGAAAAAGCCCTACAACTCCCAGTATGTTGGGAGTTGTAGGACTTTTTCTGTCTAAATATACATAGGATTATGCCCTTAGTCACTCATGTCTTCGTAATATGCATACATGTTATAAGTGCAAATTAGATGGCCAGAAATGTAAGCAACTTTTTTTTTAAAGGACCTAAAGAAGCTAAAGGAAACCAATCAAACCTCCAATTTTTACAGTCCCCCCCAAATACACAACACCTTTTGTAGAGGGAAAGGGCCTGGGAGCCAGTGTGGTGTAGTGGCTAAAGTGTCGGACTGGGAGTTGGGAGATCTGGGTTCTAGTCCCCACTCAGCCATGGAAACGCACTGGGTGACTTTGGGCCAGTCACAGACTCTCAGCCCAACCTACTTCACAGGGTTGTTGTTGGGAGGATAAAATGGAGAGGAGGATTATGTATGCTGCCTTGGGTTCCTTGAAGGAAAAAAGGCAGGATATAAATGCAATAATAAATAGTATCAAGTCCAAAGAAATAATACTTGGCAAGGCTGGTGTCAACACCTGGCATGATGGGGCAAATGTACCAAAGGGGCCACTGAAGCTGATACTGTCATCCTTTTCTCTATTCTTTTTTGGGGCCCAGTGTTCTGAAGAGAAGCATGAAACAAAGTGGTGGCAGCCATTTTATTTCTCAGAGTGGGGCATCGGGGTGGAGGGCACATACCTTCTATGAGCCGTATTGCTCAGACAAGGCATGGAAGTGCCCACAGCCTCTTTTGGTGGCGCTTGTGAAGGGTTTCCACATGCATTAAACTCCCTGCCCATTCAGTTGACTGAGAGGGAAGACTGTGAGACCAGTGTGAGCAGGGCAAACCGCATGAGCTGCTGACTGCTGCCCGTTTCAGATGTGTGTAAAGCGGGCGGAAGCATTACCTTTTCCTAGGGACACAATTAGCTGCTGCGTCGTAGCTAAACGCGTTCAGTATCCTCTTCCACACTACTGAAGACAACAGAGGAAACCAATGTGGCTCCACAAAAAGCTTAGAGATGACCTGAAAACAAAAAAGGATACATATAGGAAGTGGAAGGAAGGCCAGGCTACAAAAGAAGAGTACAGACAAGTGGCGCAGAAGTGCCAAAATGGCGTCAGGAAGGCTAAAGCTGTGAATGAGCTGAGATTAGCGAGGGATGCTAAAAGCAATAAAAAGGCTTTGTTCAGATACGTGAATAGTAAAAGACAGAGGAAAGAAATGGTGGTTCAACTGCTTAATGAGGATGGCAAATTGATAACAGATGACAAAGCTGAAGTGCTCAATTCCTGCTTTGCCTTAGTCTTCTCCCAAAAGCGGGTCTATGACTCCCCTGGAAAAAGTGAAGCAGAAGTTGAGGGGGCAGGATTGCAGTTTGAGATTCATAAACAAATGGTCAAAGAACACCTAATTTCCTTGAATGAGTTCAAATCTCCAGGGCCCAATGAACTGCATCCTAGAGTAATGAAGGAGCTAGCGGAAGAACTCTCAGAACTTTTGTCTATTATCTTTGCAAAATCATGGAAGACGGGTGAGGTGCCGGACGACTGGAGGAGGGCTAACGTTGTCCCTATCTTCAAAAAGGGCAAAAAGGAGGAACCTGGGAACTACAGACCAGTCAGTCTGACATCCATCCCTGGGAAAATTCTGGAGCAGATTATAAAGGTCAATCTGTAAATACCTTGAAATCAATGCAGTGATTACTAGAAGCCAGCATGGATTTGTCAGGAACAAATCCTGTCAGACTAATTTGATCTCATTTTTTGATCGGGTAACCTCCCTTGTGGACTGTGGGAATGCTGTGGACGTCATATATCTTGACTTCAGCAAAGCTTTCGACAAAGTGCCCCATGATATTCTTATTAACAAACTAGCTAAAAGTGGGCTAGATGGAACAACTATTAGGCGGATTCACAGTTGGCTACAGAATCGGACTCAAAGAGTACTTATCAATGGAACCTTCTCAAACTGGGGAGAGGCAACAAGTGGGGTACCGCAGGGCTCAGTCCTGGGCCCAGTGCTCTTCAACATTTTTATTAATGATTTGGATGAGGAGGTGCAGGGAACGCTTATCAAATTTGCAGATGACACCAAATTGGGTGGGATAGCTAATACCCTGGAAGACAGAAACAAACTTCAAAGTGATCTTGATAGGCTGGAGTGCTGGGCTGAAAACAACAGGATGAAATTTAATAGGGATAAATGCCAAGTTCTACACTTAGGAAATAGAAACCAAAGGCACAGTTACAAGATAGGGGATACTTGGCTCAGCAATACTACAAACGAGAAGGATCTTGGAATTGTTGTAGATCGCAAGCTGAATATGAGCCAACAGTACGATATGGCTGCAAGAAAGGCAAATGCTATTTTGGGCTGCATTAATAGAAGTATAGCTTCCAAATCACGTGAGGTACTGGTTCCTCTCTATTCGGCCCTGGTTAGGCCTCATCTAGAGTATTGCGTCCTGTTCTGGGCTCCACAATTCAAGAAGGATGCAGACAAGCTGGAGCGTGTTCAGAGGAGGGCAACCAGGATGATCAGGGGTTTGGAAACAAAGCCCTATGAAGAGAGACTGAAAGAACTGGGCATGTTTAGCCTGGAGAAGAGAAGATTGAGGGGAGACATGATAGCACTCTTCATATACTTAAAAGGTTGTCACACAGAGGAGGGCCAGGATCTCTTCTCGATCCTCCCAGAGTGCAGGACATGGAATAATGGGCTCAAGTTAAAGGAAGCCAGATTCCAGCTAGACATCAGGAAAAACTTCCTGACTGTTAGAGCAGTACAACAATGGAATCAGTTACCTAGGGAGGTTGTGGGCTCTCCCACACTAGAGGCCTTCAAGAGGCAGCTGGACAATCATCTGTCAGGGATGCTTTAGGGTGGATTCCTGCATTGAGCAGGGGGTTGGACTCGATGGCCTTGTAGGCCCCTTCCAACTCTGCTATTCTATGATTCTATGATTCTACTCTGAATCTCAAAGCGCTACCCTAAACCCTCTCTGGAGACTTGGGCCAACTTCATAAGGAATAAATGCCTAAGCTCATTTTTCTCAGCGACAATTTATTGTTCCCTGTTGTAAAGCAACCGCTACACCCAGCGGTGTAGTGGTAAATTCTGAAGTGCAGGGTCTCATCATGACAGTCCCCGTAGCCATGGTCCCCAAGGAGAGTCCAAAAATGCAGGCAGCTGTGGTGATCTATATCAACAAACCAACTCTAGCCATTTTCATCTCCAGCAAGAGCACAATTTTTTGTAAAGCTAATGAGGCTCAATTGTCCATTCAAGACCAAATCACCCCAAAAGACTTTGCATTACATACAACAGGGAACAATATATCTTGCTGGGGAAATGCATTTCTCCCCACTACTGTGAGGATTGCAGCTAAACTCAGAGGGAACAGTAGGGTGACCCTATGAAAAGGAGGACAGGGCTCCAGGATCTTTAACAGTTGTATACAACTGTTAAAGATACAGGAGCCCTGTCCTCCTTTTCATAGGATCACCCTAGTTTTGAGCAATGTGGGTCTCAACACACATCACAACTGCACCAGGCCCCATAAATCCTCTAGGTGGCCCTACAAAACTGACTACAGGGTAGAAGGCACCATAGGCACCCCTTGCCCAAGGGGCTGTTTATCCTGGGACCGGCCCTGCCATTGGTTGTTTAATTCTCACATGACCCCTGCTGGCTGGGTTCACACGACTCGACAACCCGCAGTCAGGGGTTGACTATTCAGGATGGTGCCTGTGGGCCCCACCACATACCATGCAAACCCCATCAATGTGAATAACATCATGCCTAGTTTGGCCCCCAAAGTGCAAGCTGCAAATGCCCCGATCCAAATCCCGCCTGTCGTGAGCTAATTAGGTTAGGGTGACCCTATGGAAAGGAGGACAGGGCTCCTGTATCTTTAACAGTTGTATTGAAAAGGGAATTTCAGCAGGTGTCATTTGTATATATGGGGAACCTGGTGAAATTCCCTCTTCATCACAACAGTTAAAGTGCAGGAGCTATACTATAGTGACCAGATTTAAAAGAGGGCAGGGCACCTGCAGCTTTAACTGTTGTGATGAGGAGGAAATTTCACCAGGTTCTCCATGTATACAAATGACACCTGCTGAAATTTCCTTTTCAATACAACTGTTAAAGATACAGGAGCCCTGTCCTCCTTTTCATATGGTCACCCTAAATTAGGTGAGCTTAGGCAATATGGGGATAATACTGCCCGATCCTACAAAGACATTGTAAGGAAGACTCTGAAATGTTGAACAGAGAAATTTCCTGCAATCTGCACTTTATAAGTTGGTTGCTTTTCTTAATGAAGACTTCTGTTAATAGCAGGAGTAGTGATTGCACTGTTTGACTCTTTCTTCCTTAAATATGCCATAATTCTGGTGAGTCGTCAGGTTTATGAGTACTATGAAAGCTAATTAGTGTGGAAGCCATTAAGCCCTGCATCTCTTACTCGAACATTGACGGCACCCCCCAAAAGCTGCCACTCCAGCTGGAAGGAATTGTGCAAGTATTTGCAATTCAAAACTGCACAGCAAGAGGAATTGGCAGAAGCGTGAGAATGTTGTAATCTGCTCAGGAACAGGAAAGCAAATAAAAGATGTATTCATCCACCCCAAACAAGCAGGCAGAAGAATTGGCTGGAAGCCTCAAATGCAACTCCCTCTGCCCCTAACACTCCTGTTACTATAGGGCTGAGGCTATTGAAGTTAACCAAGTACTCCACAGTGACTGGTGTGTGGGGTTTTTTTTTAGCTGACATCCATTTCAATGTTGTTCATCATCCTTGCTTAAGAACCGTGGAGACTAGACGCCATCAGGAAGATATTAATATATGTATATGCATATACATATATATCTTCAGATGAAATTAAGGTTCTTTCAGACAGAGTTAGATACGGGAATAAAGGGGAGAAAGTGAGAAAAATGGCAGTATGTCTGGCTTCACCTCTTTGCAGGCATGCTCCTGTTCAGGGTTCCTGCCAACCAGCCACGCTCCCCTCCAAGGTCCTATAAGCTGAAAGGAGCTCAAGCAGTGCAGTGCATTCCACCAACACGCCCACAAGAAGTTGTTTTTCATTTCTAATTGGCAGTCAAATGACAGCGAATGCATAGCTAAGGAGCATGCACAATCCTCAGCAGGCTGTTTTATTGGGGGGGAGGTGTTTGCCCCTTTAGGTTTCTTTTTCTTAGTGATTTATTGTACTTCTGCAAATCTTGGGGTTCCTCCAGCCATGCTGATAGTTCCTTCTTGTTTCTCAGTGGCCCCATTTTGGCTCCATTTCAGTCGGCCGTCACCACCTGCGTTGCTATCAGAGAAAGTGATGTTTAAGTAAAGGCCAGACTAGACATGACCAACATCACATCTAGTTTGGTCCTGATGTCCAAGTGCTGTGATCTATTAGTCTGAAACGAATGGTTTGTGACTTCCCTTAAGGTGTGTTGCATCAAAATCCCTTTAACCATCCTTTGGAGACAAAAGGATGAGGGAGAGGGGGAGAGAGAGAAAATTCGGTTATGTGGCCCAGGAGCTCAGCTATATTGTGGCAAACTCTGGGATTGACATAACTTCCTTTTGTCAGCCAGGCTGTGAGCTTTATCACACCAGCGTTACACTGTGCAACCACTGCGAATTGCATGCAAAGGACTCCGAAGTTTTCCAGCTTATAATCTGCTTTTATTGTGAAGTACTCCCATGCATCCTGCTTTAATTGTGCTATAAAGGCAAAAGACTCGCCGTATTTTGATACTAGTTTTTGAGCGTATCATCCGGGCGGCCACTGGGGCGCAGGAGCAGGATTTGAAGAAAAATTAAACAAATGCTTACATCTGCGCAAGCTTTAAAGATAAAGACATCAAAATTGGCACAGTAATAGATATTAAGGAGAGCTTTAAGCATACCAAATTTGAATCGGATTAGATCATCCGTTGATTTTTTTAATGATTTTTTTACATTTCCCCCCTTAAACCAGTTTCCTGGTATGCAAAGGATCTTGCCGCCCGGTAGCAACAACAACAACGCTGACAGCTTAGCGCTGTAGGGGATAATTCGAGGGAAACAGGTACATGGGATAAAGCTCTGTCTATACGCACCCAAAGCGAATCAGTTATATGATGCAGATTTGCAGTCACCCCAGGGCTTCCCCTTGAAACTCCAAGGAAAAAAAGTCGGGTCTTACCCCCACTTTTTTCTCTGGAGGAAGGCGAGTGCAGCCTATCCGCCATCTCGCTTTGCTCTGGAGTCACGGCGAAGGCGTGGCCAGGCAGATGGCGACCCCTGATTGGCCACCACCCACCGCCGTTTCATTAATTCCTAAGGCCTTAAAGGAGGACAACCTGAAAATCATTCAAAACAAAACAAAACTAGAGATAAGAGAGGAGGATGGAATTCATATTTTTATAGCACTTTCAATGTTCAAAGCTTTCCAGGGCATACACTAAGGCAACCTTGTACATTCGTGGCTGAGAGGAGATGAGAACCAGCAACCTACGGGGTCACAGTTCATTTCTCTTAGCCACTACACCAGCTAGGGGGCTTTGGGGGGAAAGTGACGGTTGCCCCCACCCACCCTGTACTGGATTCTAGAACTGGTGCTCTAGCAAAATCCCTTCCTGGCCAGAGGCCTAGGGGCAGGGGTGGGCAGAGAAAGTAGCTTTTCAGATGGGTTGGGCTTCAACTCCCAGCATTCCTAATCTTTGGCCATGTTGGCAGAAGCTTATAAGAACTGAAGTCCAAATCACCTGGAGATCTACTTTTGCCGACCCCCGGTGTAGGAGATTATCAACTATTTGAACAATAAATACTTTCAAAATCAGTGCCTCCCTCCTGTTAAGTATATGAAAAGAAATACTTGCTTAGTCATTAAAATTGTGTGTGTATGGCTATCTCAGGGTTAAACAGAGAAAGACTATCTGTGGGCAATTACCTTGAGATAGAGGCTGTTCTGGGAACCTTGCCAAGATTCTAAGTTAGCCTCATCACAGCTGTATGTAATGTAGATAAGAATTGTGTAGATCTGTATATAGTTTCTCACTTGTGTAAAATGGAACTGATCACTACTCTATGATCACTGCTTACTGATCACTGCTTACTGATCACTGCTCTCTGTGTATGCCTCAGTGTGCTGATCTGAACTGATCTGAATTGAACTGCACAGAAGCCTGAAGGAAATAAACCAGCTCTGCTGTGTAAGACCTGCGTGATGTGTGTTTGTTTCTGAGCACAAACAGAGTTCCAGAAAGAGAAAAGTTCTGGCACAATAACCCAACACAGGTTATGGGCCCAGCCCAGTCCAGTCCAGGAAGCCTACGCCAGCCTAACCCAGGCAGAAGAACCAGAACTTGGTGGGAACGGTGCAGTATCAGAACCAGAACCAGGAGTCTGCTAAAACAGAAAACTGTTGATGAAGGAAGACATCAAGCTAAAGCCAGTGCTGCAAAGTGAGGAATAATCTCAGTCGGCTGACTCTGAGGAGGACTCTGAGCAGAAGGACGGTGAGATACCAATTCCTAAAGCAGAGGAAATGGCAGGAGCTAATATGTCTGGTTTGCATCAATTGTTGGAAAAGCTGAATGACTCTAACTATGCATTATGGTCTTACAAAATGCAAATGTATCTGATTCAGGCTGAACTGTGGTATGTAGTCACAGAGGATCCACCAGATAGAGCAGATCCACAGAATGCTAAATGGTTTAAGGACGATGCAAAAGCAATGGCAGTTATTGCATTAGCTGTGGAAGACTCTCAAATTTCCTTCATTCAGTTTTTGAATACATCAAAAGAGTGCTGGAATGCGCTACAAGCTGTATATCAAAGAGAAACAGCGGGCAGTAAAGTAATTCTAACCCGGAAACTGTATGGAATGAAGCTGAAACCAGGGGAGTCTATGTCAAACCATTTGAAAAGCATGAGAGAAATCTTCAATCAACTCAGGGCACGAGGGATGGAGTTTACAACTATACACCAAGTCTATGTGATTTTGTCAAGTCTTGATTCATCGTACGACGCGGTTGTCACCATGATGGAAAGTCAAGAGGAGAAAAATTTAACCCTCGAGTATGTAGCTGGAAAACTACTGGAAACCTATGAAAGAAGACAAGCTTCAAAACAACAGAGCCTTAAACTTCCTGTGGCTGAATTTCAACAAAACCATAAATCTTCTGACGTGGTGGCTGCATTAAAGGCAAGGAAATGCTTTAACTGTGGTTCCACAGGACACTTAAGGCGGGATTGCAACAACAAGAAGAAAAAGCAGTCAACAGCAAAGTGGAGAGAAGAAAACAACATGAATGAAGCTGAATCAACAAAGAAGTGTCTTCTAGCAAGAGTCAAAGAGACAATGAATCCTTGGTTTTTGGACTCTGGGGCTTCAATAAGTATGGCAAAAGACAAACTTTCATTTGTAACCTTGGAAATTTCTACTTCAGAGCAAAAGTGTGTTACCCTTGCAAATGGAACAAAAATCCAGATTTGTGGTGTGGGTAATGTATATTTTGATTGTCTGGGAGTTGAACTACAAAGTGTTTTATATGTACCAGAATTAGAAACAAACCTTCTAAGTGTGTTTCAGTTAACAGAAATGGGGTATGAGGTTTGTTTTACTGAAGAAAATTGTACTATAAAACAGGGAAACAAGGTGTGTGTGCAGGGAATAATGAAAGAATCTTTGTATGTGATTAATACTTGTACAGAAAATGAAGTTGTAGCCAGCAAAGTCACAACAAAAACAATAGCCAATTGCAAACCACACCAAGAGTGCATCCATTTAACTCATAAAAGGTTTGGTCACGCTAACTATAAAACAATTTCTAAGATTCCAGAATTGTGTGAAGGGGTGAAAATCAAACCATGTTCTAACTATGTAGAATGTAATGTATGCAGTGAAACCAAGTGTCATAAGTCAAACATTCCAAAACATAGTGAGAGAACAACAAAAAGAATTTTTGAATTAATTCATGCAGATCTTGCAGGTCCTTTTGAGACAAGTCAAGGAGGAAACAGATTTTTCTTGTCTATTGTTGATGATTACAGTAGATTTGGATTTGTATATGTGTTAAAACAGAAGAGTGAAACTTTTGGAAAGTTCAAATCCTTTGTTAAGTGGAGTAAAAATAGATTTAAAGAACCTATAGCTAATCTAAGAACAGACCGGGGAGGTGAATTTCTTAGCAACCAATTTAAAAAATTCCTCAGTGATGAGGGTATACAACATGACCTTACTGCTCCATATTCACCATTTCAAAATGGAGTTGCAGAAAGGAAAAACAGAACCTTGCAGAACATGTTAAGAGCTCTATTGAAAGAGTCAGGATTGTCTAACCTGTTCTGGGCAGAAGCTTTGTCCACCTCAAATTATTTGTTAAACAGGCTTTACCACTCTGTACATGAAAAAACCCCATATGAAATGTTTTACAAAAGAAAACCTAGAGTGTCACATATAAGGGTTTTTGGAAGTAAATGTTTTGCTCATATTCAGAAAGAAAACAGACCAGGAAAACTAGCTCAGAGAGGTTTGGAATGTAAACTGTTGGGATATGATACACAAACAAAAGGCTATCGTTTGTGGTCTCCATATCACAAAAGTGTAATTGTGAGCAGAGATGTAGTTTTTCATGAACAAATGCAGGAAACAAAACAGTATGTAAGTTTGCCTGTAGAACAGAAAGCTGTAGAAACAGAAGAAATTCCTGAACAATCTCAGCAAGAGAGGGAGGGGGAAGAAACTGTAGAGGAGGAAACTATGCCTGTAACTATGCCAAAACGACCAGAAAGGGAACGCAAAGCTCCAATTCGTTATTCAGATGAATACCAAAGTAAACAGGTTTCTCATAGAGCTTTACTGATAGCCTATGAACCTACTTCATTTGAGGAAATTCAGGAAATGGAACCTACAGAAGCTCAGGGCTGGCATGAAGCAATGTCAGAGGAAATCAGAGCAATGGAAAAAAATGAAACGTGGGAGCTAGTACCTTTACCTGAAGGTCGTAAAGCCATCACCTGTAAATGAGTATTCAAAGTAAAACAAAATGAGAAAGGACAGGTGGAACGTTCAATGGTAAAACAAAAAGAGATGCTTTAAAGCTAGGTCTCAGATTGTAACACAATTTAAACAACATGCGCAAGAGGAGGACTGTTAAGTATA
Source organism: Elgaria multicarinata webbii (assembly GCF_023053635.1). Taxonomy (NCBI): domain Eukaryota; kingdom Metazoa; phylum Chordata; class Lepidosauria; order Squamata; family Anguidae; genus Elgaria; species Elgaria multicarinata. Next base: position 38,475,493 of record NC_086171.1, on the reverse strand, counting down.
TGAAAAGAAATACTTGCTTAGTCATTAAAATTGTGTGTGTATGGCTATCTCAGGGTTAAACAGAGAAAGACTATCTGTGGGCAATTACCTTGAGATAGAGGCTGTTCTGGGAACCTTGCCAAGATTCTAAGTTAGCCTCATCACAGCTGTATGTAATGTAGATAAGAATTGTGTAGATCTGTATATAGTTTCTCACTTGTGTAAAATGGAACTGATCACTACTCTATGATCACTGCTTACTGATCACTGCTTACTGATCACTGCTCTCTGTGTATGCCTCAGTGTGCTGATCTGAACTGATCTGAATTGAACTGCACAGAAGCCTGAAGGAAATAAACCAGCTCTGCTGTGTAAGACCTGCGTGATGTGTGTTTGTTTCTGAGCACAAACAGAGTTCCAGAAAGAGAAAAGTTCTGGCACAATAACCCAACACCTCCTTCCCTCCCCCGTCTCCATTTATATTATTTCCCTTAATTTGTTATTCGGTGCCAATGCTGTGCGTTGCGGCTGCACAGAAACCTTTCTCCATGTGCCGTGATTAAAACCAGCCCAAACTGAACAATTCAGTGTTACCTCTATAACCCTCTTTAGTACCCAACTCCCTTTTTCAAAGTTTCAGGGGTTGCGGTACACAACAAAGCAAGCTGCCTCCACAAAAATGGGAAAAAATACACAAATGATTAAAGTATTTGTTTCAATTACACACTGCGCGACAATAAAGTCCACAACATGACAGTTATGTATTTATGGCTCAGTGGTTATCTAAACAAATGCCAGGAAGAGAGAGAACTTGACAGAGGTTCATCCCCAGGTCAAGAAGCTCAGCTGACCAAGATACAGGAAGTCTTCCACAGCCCCCCCCTCTCAAACACACACACACACACACACGAAAGCACTCCTCACAACTGCTTCTCTGCTTCTATTTCCAGAAACCCCCACCTCAAAGCCCAAACAATTCCTGCTCACTCTGCTAGGTCCGGATACAGCTTAGCCCTTATTTTAAACATTCCAGATAGTGCAATAAATATCTCTGCTGCAAAAGTTCATGCCTAGAGAAAAGGTTGGATCCAGACCACTTAGACTAGATCTACACTACTGTTTTATATCCGTATTGAAGTGCACTGATAACTGCACTGGGGCCAAATCCACATTCCATATAGCGCTTTCATAGTGTTAGATCCTGCTTTTTATTCCACATTCGTAATGATTTGATACAAGGTGCAGATCTAAGTCATGCTTAGAGTGGACTCACTGGTCATGACGTACCTAAGTCCCGTTGATTTCAATGAGCCTATCCAACATGATCATCACAGGGTATATGCCCCTGATTCCTCTCCACCAAGGAAGGTGCCTACAATCCCTTCAATGTCTTCTGAAAGAATTCTCTTAGATTTATAATAAAATAAACTAGATTGGCCTTGTTTAAAAAAAAAAGCCAGCTTCTGCCTTTAACAGGAGTTAAATCAGCATTTGAAGCTGGCTGGGTGGGTTTTGTCGTTGACTAATTACTGCTGCTCAAACTACTCTTTAAAGAGCAGCTAGATGAGCCTGTTCTGAAACTAGCAACGCTAGACCTACCGCTAATCTCTTCCTGCCTTTCTATCTTCAAACTCTTCCCCTCCCCTGGGCCTGCCCCCTCCAGACTCTAACAGAGAGATCATTAGGGCCCCCTCTGCTATTCTGCAAGGTTACCGCAGCTGCGAAGCGGCCAAGGTATTGTGAGAGGGGCTGGCATTCAAATACTCCCTGCCGCTATGGTGCAGACACTATATCAGGATTGAAAGCACATCTGCACCCTATCAACATCAAAGGCAAACGGAGTCCCAGCCAGGCATTTAGCTGGCAGCAGGGCAACTTCTCTGGGCTTACAGGTTGCACTTCATTTCCAAGATGTGAAGAGCAGTTCCTTAGATCTGCCTAGATGCCATGCTCCCAGCTCTGATATTTTGCCCTTTGCTCCCAGCTGTGCTTATCAGTGGAGAGGAAAGAACACTTTACAAACGCGCAGCGGCCTCTTTTAAGATCTTGTTTTTTTCACATTCCAGACTTGTTGAAAACAAGATCCAGCACCAAACCTCTACTTAAACTTTGAATTCAGGCCTGCCGAGAGAACAAGGATGCATATTGGTTTGTGGCATTTGTTTTACAGCCCGCACTGCCTGCTTTTCCGCTAGTGTCTGAAGTCCCAGACGAGACTCTCTGGGCCTCTTCAGAGGTGGATGGGTAGGAGAACTATGCAGAAGGGAAGGGTAATAGAACCACGACATGCAGGCCTGCCACACAATTGCAGAACCATGCCACGCCCTGTGGTACCGCTACCCCCCTCCGTAGGTAGATTGCTTCCTTCCGCACAATTTAACCACTCTTCCCGCCACCCTCTGCGTGCTGAACAGCAGCCGCTTCACTGCGAAAAAGAAAAAAGGCCCCAGACAAGGGAGAACGTCTTCAGCAGCTAGAGCATCACCAGAAGTGGCAGTCACTCTAGTTGGCAGACTCTATGGTTGCCACAATTTTTTTCCCCAGTGAAAGAACCAGAAATACCCGCCAGATAACACAAGAACCACTATGGAAGCTCACTAACCATCTTGCAGCAGGTGGGTAACATCTGCCCATCATGGGAGGGAAATTCTCACACCACACAACACGCTAACCCAGTGTAGATCACATTTCTGAGCAATCCACGGTGGGTTAGTGTGTCATCTGAACAGACCATTTGTCTTAAAGTAAACCTACTGAGTGCTTCACACACACACACACACACACACCTTCCTGTATTCAGGCCATCCAGGGGGGAAAGAGATTAATCCCAGGCTGCTAAACTAAGAAAAACTGAATTGGGAGTAGCTAGCCCAAAATGCAACTTCCACTAGGCATGTCCTGCTGATGAACCATGCAATGCCAAGAAGGAAATGTTTGCTTACACAACGTGCTGGAAGGATCCCAGGATCACAACTGAATGTGAGCCTAAAAATTGATGGACAGCGCCAAGGAATTCAAAATATTTTTTAATCCCGTCGTAGGGCCAAGACCTAAAAATCTGAAGGTGGCAGCTAGTGATTGTAGGGACCATACAGACACACCTTGAAACAGCAGTCCAGCGGTTTTGTTTTCTCCTGCCGAATCTCACCAGGCTCCCTACAGCCCTTTGCAAAGTGCTGATGGCGGGAAAACGTTGACCCTTTCTGGGCGTAATAATATGTTTTGCATATGGATCCTGCTTTTATGGGCTTTTTTAAAAAGTGCCACATCAATGTTTATGCACATCTGTTCATTTAATCACCTGGTTTGCACCATCACAGGGTGATTAACAAGCCACCCTAAATGGGCTGGTCCTGTGCTGGTTGGATTTGCATAATTAACAAAACAGCCAGCAACCCTAAAACAGCCCAGAGGTTCTGGGTGGTTTATTAACTACTCCAATCACCCACCTTTGCTGGGTTCAACATCACAACAAGCTCAAGGGTAATTATGTAAAACCATCTGACAGGCACATTAACCACCCTGCAATTGTGCGAACTGGTCCCACTTGCAAATCTCTATCACTGGGTTTGGACAATTGCACAGGGGGAAGAAGTCATTGTGGTTTCTCCCTCGGACCCCGCGTATTCCGCATTCATGACCACCGCTTGCATAATCCCTGTGATGTAGGGTTGCAGTATAAGTTGCAGGGTGAGTATGAAGAAAACCCCACCGTGCTGAGTTCAGACAACATGCCAACCTGCACTGCATCATGGGGGGCTATGCATGCATGGGGGCTAGGGGAGAAGCCATGATGGTTTCTTTCCCCAACGTGATAGTTTGAACAGGGCCTATAAAATTGCCTCGAGAAGAGGGAGGAGGGATTCCAACTGTTACCTAATCAGTGCTCTGCATAGCCACTCATCAGCCAATCAGGGCTTTGCACAGCTGGCTCTACTGCAAGACCCACAGAAACAGTTTCCTGATGCTCAGTCCTGGAAAGGAATTAAGTCCATAAGCAAGGCATCAAGATAAATTCCAGTGCATTGGAATTGCTTTTTCCTGTATGTGTGTGTATGCATCCTTAAATACTTTTCCAGTCTGGGCACGAAGCAACATTTGTGGGGGACGTGTTATCATATAACTGTTCCCCAATGCACCACTTGAACACCACCTGAGGCTCCCCAGCCTTCACTGAGTGACGTTCTGCTTTCTCCCACCTCAACCTTGGCATCTCAATTCTCCCTCACTTTTCTCTGCTGCTCCCAGTGGTGCTAGCTTTCCAGTAGCCAGGGTGCCGTCAAAGGATGCAAAGGGTGTCGTGAGCAGCATATCAGGAAGCATTGAGCCTGGCCAACGAAACAGTAATGTTTCAATTGGCTCACAAGTTCTGAGATGCCTTCATTCAAGAGTGTGAAGTGTTATTGCCAGAGTTCGCTTCCGGATGGCAGGAAGAAAGCCAATACATCAGCATCTGTTGGCCCTACTTCTGGCCTACGCAACTTTTGACTCAGCGTGGCTGGAGGGCTGAACGCAGCCCACCAGCCACGTACGATGGCCTGCCAGGTGCGTGATGATGCCATGCAGGCCCCCAACACACCAGGTATAGCTGAACTGATAAACCTGCCCCTATATTCTCAGCTGTGGGCTGCATTTGGCTTGGCAGAGGTCACAAATTGTTCAGGCCCATCCGAGGCCGATGACGCAGGGCTCCGCTCCCACCCACCCCACGGCCGTCACACAAGCTCCACCGCCTCCGGCTCTCCTCCATTTTCCTGGTGCACCATGCAGCCCACTTTGTTGTTGAAGAGTCGAGACAAGCTTCCCTTCTGAGAGCGCCTGGCCTGGATAGTCCTGTCCTTCAAGCGACGCTTGTTCCGCTTGCAGATCTGCCGTATGTCCCAGATCCTTAGCGAGCCGTCGTGGGAAGCTGTGTACAATAGTTCATTGTGAATCTGGAACAACAGGGCCACACTTAAAGGCTGCAGCGGACAGATTGCCATCACAACAATCACAATGCAGTACAGAAGCAAAGGCCTCTCTCTCTCTCTCTCTCTCTCTCTTCTAAACACTTTTGTAGAACAGGGTTTTCTCCCTCTCTCCCATACCCAATCCCAGATGTGTGTGTGGGCTGGTAGAAGTGATGGAGAGGCACTCTCTGCAGTAACCAAACACTCCAATGTTCTGCTATTTTGGACATGGAAAAGGAGGCCTTGTTCCAGCTAGGGAAAGCACAGGAGAAGTCGGCTGCCATCTTAAAAGCCAAGCTTGGCATTCAAAGCAGAACTGTGTACATGGCACGAGGCCACCCACCACCCTCTGGCATGCCCATGGGTCTCCAGACAATCTTTGACCTCTTCCTGTTCCTGGATAGCACTTCCAAAATAGCGATTATGCTCCAGCCACCAGCCCTAGAAGAGTCAACAGGTAAATGCATTCAGCAGACTGTTAATGTTTACCTTCCGGCTTAAGCCAGAAGGAAGAATTGCCAGTCCAGTTTACACCACACTCACACCTTTTAAGCCATTCAACAGCACACCTTTGTTTCCAACGAGCCACCAGAGACCAGATTTTCTCCGTTGCTTGAATATTAATAATAAGATTTCGGACATATCAGCAGCATCCTCTCAGTCCAATAGCTAGGACTCCTTTGACCCAAAGAAGCCTCATTCTCTTCCACAAGAGGAATCTTGTAGAAACCTGCCCCCCCTTTCCCCTCTTTCATTTATTATATTAAAAACACAACACAGTAACATAGTATCATTTAATATAACACAATATAACATAGTAACTATTTTATGCTATGTACAGATTGTAAGGAAGGGGTTAAGTGTACAAAGAATTGCTGTTTTTAAGAATTTTTATTCATTGTCTATTGTCTGTTATAGAATTGCAGAAGTACCGCTTATCTCTCCACCTGGCCGTGGGCGTGAGGCCATCTCCTGGCTCCGTCAAGGCGAGAGAAGTGGCCTTGGGGCAATTTGCATCTGTGAAGGGAAAAAAATGGCCCATCTGGAGGGAGGGGGGAGTAGAATAGCTGAGTGGCCATAAAAAGTCTACCAAACGTGGGGCCTGGCGCCTGACCTGAAGGACACCTGGCTGGGGAAGTATATTCTGTAACAATGTATTAGTATTGCTGGTATTGGGGTTCAGGGTGTTATTTCTGTGTCAATTTTAGTAGCTAATCTGATGTGATGCTTGCCTCTTACCCTTCCAATTTCAAAAAAGGATTGGGCCTAACCCTTTCAATTTGAGAGCTGTGTGCTTTATTCCAAGATCTGTGCAAAATCCAGTGGACAGCCGGTTTGGCTGAGTGTGGTTTCCTTTACACAGATAACCTTTAAACAATCAACAATAAGAAATCCCAGGACCTGTTAAAAACCGTCATAAGCTGTCAAATGCCTGGGTAAAGATGAAGGACCTATACTGTGTAGATTCAATCTCCTAATATTAGTACAATAAGTATACTTTGTATTCAAGTGTAATTTTCATATATGTTGTGTCTTATCTATTGTTATAAGTATTCACACTGCGTTGACTAACGTGTTGTCTGCACTGAGCTGAAGTCTACCCTTCCACAAACTAAAGGCTTCAATATGATGGGGGTGGGTGGCTTTATGTATTTCCTTTCTTCCCTTTATCCTCCTCTCCTCACAACAAGACCCCTGCACACTTCCACAACTTCCTTATAAAACTACAGGCTGCTTCCCATCCCAGAGTATGACAACGGACACACGCAACACACTACACCCTAAGTGCTCCTTTTAATCTTCAAGCTATGAAGCCCTGAGAAGTGATGAATTCATGCTGAGAGTGCAATATCTACTCAGAAGTAGACGTTGTGTTCAGTGAGACTTACTCCTAGGCAAGAGGTGTATAGGATTGCATCCTGAATCTGTGAGCCCGGCTTTAAAGCCAATAGGGACAGCAGATACAATCCTAATTTTATTTATACTGGGTTGAATCCAAGCTTTGCTGAGGACCTATGAATTGGGGGTTATGATAAGCAGCCAGGCAGGAAGTCCTGGAGGGCTGGACTGTACCTCCTAGACTGCCAGTTGCCTATTCCTAACCAACAGCAAAACTTTTGGCTGGATATTGTGAATCAATTTCCATGAATGGGCCCAGTGGAGGCTGGTGACTCCATTGTCAGTTGGGTTGTAATTCACTCTGGTTTCAGTCAGAACCACCTTTGATAACTCCTTTTGAGTTCTAACTGGTTCTCACCGAAAGCCATAACAGATTCACTGCCCCACTGAGAGCCACCAGCCTCCACTGAATGGGCCTGATACTTATTTTAAAGCCATCTAAGCAAATCAGCTTCATTTGGGATTTTCTTTTCATCTCCCACTTCCACCATTTTACAGGAATCCGCCCTCAGCAGCTAACAGAGGGAGCCTCTTAGTAAAGTGCTTGCGATAGAAGTAGCATCCAACCATTTGTGCCCCACATAGCTTTAGCCAAATGCTTCCCATCTGCAGATGATGAAGTTCAAAAAGCAAGCAGCTCACCTGGATGCAGTTAATAACCAGTTTGTGTCCTCGAAACACTCTTTGAAGCATGCCGGATTTCGTATTAAAAGCTCGGGCACAGGCATCGCCACTTCCTGTAAACACTGTAACGAAAACAAGGTGGTGGTGGTGGGACTTTTTCAAAATATCTTGTTTTATTCATGGATTAAAAAATTTGCATCCTGCCATTTTGAACCAAAAAGGATCTACCTGCCAGCTAGCAAAGACAAGACACAAGAAAACAAAAAAACAACACTTATATGTACTTTAGTTCCTTTTTCAATGTATTGGAACATCAAGATTGGCGACTATAAAAAAATATAATTGAGAAGATCCCCAAGGATCCAATTTGATCGTATAAAAGGGGAAAGGGAAGAATAATGCAGGTGAACATGAGGTGTTAGGTAATTTGGAATGACACTCCTATGGGAAGTATTGTCAGTTGTTTAAACCGGTAATCCATCTTGACAGGAGAGCAAAATAACACTCAATAAAGAACAATACGTCTCAGGCAAGTTATAATATATTTCTTTTCTTTTTTTTATCCTCACAGCTATCCTGTGAGGTAGGAATGGATAGGCACTTTCATGAGGAGGGGAAACTACCATGGGTGGGCAACTTGTGGCCCTCCAGATGTTTCGGCCTACAATTCCCATGATCCATTACCATTGGCTATGCTGGGTAGGGTTGATGGGAGTTGTAGGCCCAATCATAAAATCATAGAAGGGGCCTATAAGGCCATCGAGTCCAACCTCCTGCTCAGTGCAGGAATCCACCTTAAAGCATTCCTATAGAATCATAGAATAGTAGAGGCCACATATTTAAGGTGACCATATAGAAAGGAGGACAGGGCTCCTGTATCTAGAAAAGGGAACTTCAGCAGATGTCCTTTGTATGAATGGAGCACCTGGTGAAATTCCTTCTTTATCACAACAGTTAAAGCTGCTGTATCTGGTCAAGAGGGCAGGGCTCCTGCAGCTTTAACTGTTGTGATGAAGAGGGGATTTCACCAGGTGCTGCATGCATACAAAGGACACCTGCTGAAATTCCCTTTTCTATACAACTGTTTTTTTAAAAAACATTTTTATTTATTTTCTACAATGCTTAAACATACACCATTACAATTAAAGAAAACAACATACTACATAAATGTTGAATAAATGTTGAATATCATAATATCATATCTACATAACATAATCAAACATAACATATAAGTGCACCCCCCACACTTATTCCTGATTCCAAAATCTCATACTTTCTTCTGCTGGTGGTTTCCCACTTCCCTTAGAAAGCACAAATATTAGGAACTGTTTCCAAATTCCTTCAAAATCATTTATTTTAGCTATACCTCTTCTCAATTTAATATTACAAGTCAGTTTATCATTAATAGCTATATCCCAAACGTCTTTATACCATTCTTCAATACAATAATCCCCTTGAATCTTCCAGTTCCTAGCTACAATCAATCGTGCCGCAGTCAGCAAATTCGATATCAATTCCTTAATTTCTTTTTTACATTTAAAATCTTCAAATAGTGACAGTAATGCAACTTTTGGTGTTCGTTCTATCTTCATTCCCACTATTTCTTCAATCTTGAAGAATTGAAGCAGTTATAGAAACAGTTAGAACTTATAGAAACAGTGTTCTATACAACTGTTAAAGATACAGGAGCCCCGTCCTCCTTTCCTTATGGTCACCCTACACAAGTCGCCTACTTCTGCTCTATCTCCAACACCACCCAACTTTTCATGTTTTAAATTTACAATATTCACTAAATAGCAAAAATGCAAACACATACAAAATAAATCTTAGAATGATGACATAGCTTATAAATTGACTATGCAATCCTATACATGCCTACTCAGAAATAAGCCCAAATGAGTTCAATAGTACTTACACCCAGTTAAGTGAAGATAGGATTGCAAGCTAAGTAAAAAATAAAGACCATATATATCTATGTAATTCACTTTCCTATCTTTTGGGCACATAGAGCAAATATAGCACCGGATGTAACACAATCAATGAATCACTACTTAGCAATCAGGATGATATTTCCTCTTCTGACCACAAGTTAATTGTTTGGCTAACAGAGCAAGTCATTTTCAATCTTAACGTCTTCCAAAAAGAGGCATTTGGAATGCATTAGTTATTCATTTTTGTGCAATTGAAACAGGGCACCGTCTACTTTGAAAACGTATTCTATTACACTGACCTAAAATTATTACAGGTGCATCTGACAAAAATAACTGAGCCGCTGTTGCCCTTAAAATCCAAACAGCTGTAGTCCCTACACACACACACACACACACACACACACACAAGCTTCCAAACAATTTGAAATGGTGCTATGCACATCAGATTTACAACTGCCAAGTTGTTCCAAGTACTGATATCAATAAACCATTAATTTATTTCCATCTTCTAATCTGGGTGTGGGGACTGAGTCACCCTTAATAATCTCTCCAAGGCCATTTATCCAGAGCTAAAGTATAAACATTCAGAGTTTTGGACTGTGTTTTTTTTTTTCTGGGGTGGGTGGGTGGGTTGGTATGCAACTGGTTTACCAAGCAGATGGCTAAATTATTGGTTACGTTTTAACCAATACTTAAAACTTCACAATTATACTTAAATACATTTTTATGTATGTTATTTAAACAGCACTATCAGTGTACACATGTTTGGAGGGAAATTATTTAGAGGGGAGAAATATGAGTGGGAAAGGGTTACACACACACACACAGCTGCTTCTTATCAAACTGTACCAAAATACCCACCTAAAAAGCTCCAGAGTGCAGACAGGGGCCTCTGCACTTCCAGGGATGGAACCCCTACCAGGTGCAGGGAGGAAAGAACATTAGGGGTGAGTTAAGTCAGGTTGCTTACCTATAAGTTAAGTTCTTTGAGTGGTCATCTATGCATTCACACATATGGGCTCTGCGCATATGTGTGATGCATAGAGACCACGATGAAGAATACATATTTACATGTGATATCTAACCTAATGCATCCTTAACTGTGGTGTAGAGGCTAAAGTGTTGGACTGGGAATCGGGAGATACAGGTTCTAGTCCCCACTCGGCCATGGAAACCCACTGGATGACTTCGGGCCAGTCGCAGACTCTCAGCCCAACCTACTTCACAGGGTTGTTGTTGTGAGGATAAATTGGAGAGGAGGAGGATTATGTACGTCGCCTTGGGTTCCTTGGAGGAAAAAAGGTGGGATATAAATGCAATCGTCATCATCACCATCATCATCATCAACTGTTTTCTATCTTTGTAGCTAAAACATATCTGAGTGGGCTCATGGCTGAGTGGGGATTTGAACCAGGGGCAGAGAGGAAGTAGGATGGGGGAAATATTGGGGAATCTATTGGAACTTACATATCCCAGCATGGTATTTCAAAGTACTGACGCTGTGTTTGTGAGGCTTGTATGTCCGGATTCGTTCCCCAGTATCAGCCAACCAGCATTTCACCGTCCGGTCTGCGCTCCCTGAATATAACCATCGATTCACAAGCTAAAAAGAGGGGGGGAAAGAGAACTTTCGTGAGGGACTATCATTGGAAGCCACTGTCATCTTCTGTCCCACCTTTCTCCTGGAAAAAAAGGAAGACGCAAACAATAATTGCCAGGCTGAAAGCTACACTGCCATCAGAGCTGTAACGCAAACCTCTGAACTTACGTCCTACATGCAGCCAAGACTCCCAGTGGGCCATCAAATGGCTCTGAGAGGTCAAAGAGGAACAGACAAAATAACACTCACTTTGCTAGTGTAATTAGGAGTAGATCCTTTAAAGCAAGGTGGGGAGCCTCGGGCCTCCTGGAGAGCCCCAGGCCTCCTGGGGTTCCCATTCCATCCAGCCTTACCCCGCTGCTATGATACCACGGGTTTTCGCCATGAAGGAGCATCAAAGCAGTGCCATGAAGACACCACCTAAGAAAGGAACTTTTGGAATGGATTATCTCAGTACTATTTGTAACAATGTATGTGGATCACTTTCAACCTTCCTAAGTGCTCTGTTAACTTGTTGTTGAAGTAGTACATGCAATTCAGGAGGTTATACACATCCACCTTTCTCTAAATGGATAAGACACCAGGTTCAGTGTCAGATGCTTGTGAGGATCAACTGAATGTAAGAACATTAAGAAGAAGAGCCCTGCTGGGTCACACCAAAGGGTTGCCGAGTCCAGGATCCTGTTGCCTAGGGGGGCAACCAGATGCTTATGGGAAGCCCCAAAGCTGGAAGTGAGAAACCTCAGAGCAAGACATTGGAAGCCCCAAAACTGGACATCAGTGCATCTGGAGATATAAAGAATCTTCTCTGGATGTACTCCTGACGTAAAAGGTACTAGATTAGGGATACTAACTCATAGCTGACCAGCTGGACTGGAGAAAGCAGGAAACTCAGCATAAAAGTATATTAACATGAGTCATTTTTTTTAACATTTAGGGCAATTACAAAACTGTAAGGGTGTCATCGGGAGTGGGGGGGATCACATTTCCCTACTGTAATTTTTCTGTCCCACAATAGGGACAAGCACTTTCTCTTTCTTTACACGGGGAAGAAAGAAAAAGCTGCCCATTCAATGTGCATTTTTATCGCCCTGCTTTTCCTACACACAGCAGGAATTGGCAGCAAGTTTCGCTTCAACCCAAAAAATCTGATTTTCCGGGTCTTATTTTGTCACGGGAAAAAAGAGCAGGAGGAGCGGGAGACACTCGGGAGGCGGGCAGCATCGTCAGAAGGACCCGCAAACATCCGTAAGTGGCCCAGTAATGAGCGTGCTATAAAACGCTCATCTGATGATGCTCTAAGAAGCTGTACATCCCATTGCCAGAGTCTTGCATTTCTCCTACCAATAAGTATTTTTAAGTTACTTTCCTCTACAGAAAACTTACATGAACAATTTTCTTTTTAAAAAAGAGACCAGTTAACTTTGTCATTCACAAAGCCTTAATTTGTTTTACCCCCACCCCGCTGCCCCCCGCAATCCTCCTAAAGGAATGCTTGCCTCCAGAAGTGATCCATTATTTTAAATAAAAAAAAAATGTTTCCACTACATTCATTTGGCTAATGGAATGGAAAAACAACTGGAGCCTCAGGCTTAAGGTATCCTATATCATGAGGCACATACCAAGTATGCTACAGGGAAAGGCTATACGAGATCTTTCTTCCATTTATGTTCAAGATAAAATAAAGTAGTCACTCACTGCAAAACATGCTTTTAATTACTTTCATTAGAAAGACAGGCAGGACTTTCATCAACATGAGCAGAGATTAATTTTCCATGATTAGAAAGGGAGGGGGGAGGGAGGAAAAGCCCTTTGGACAACAGTTTTTCCCAAACATATCCAAACCCCAACAATGGCTGGTTTAAAAAATGACTGGGGAGACACAATTCCCAATTATAATTTGCCTGTGGCTTGAAGAAGCAGCAAGGGCTTTGTTGCTGTGTTTTTCTTGGCTGGCTTTGGAAAAAGGCTTTGTTCATTCTGGCTAATTTCCCATCAGAGCGGCTGTTCGAGAAAAGCACAGCAGATCACGGAAAGCAAGAGCGTACAATTGAACACGGACCTCTTAGAGCATGCTTGTACGATGGCAGCTGCCTGTGCTCTCAGTTCAGAGCTAAAGCAGAAACGTCCCTGAAAGAGACACATGCCTATTCTTCTGGGAGATTCCCTTAGTGCAGCCTTCCTCAACCTGGGGCGCTCCAGATGTGTTGGACTACAACTCCCAGAATGCCCCAGCCTGGTTGGGGCATTCTGGGAGATGCAGTCCAACACATCTGGAGCGCCCCAGGTTGAGGAAGGCTGCCTTAGTGCCATCACGATGCCAGCTGAGGTCCATGAAGCCCCAACTGGTCCCATAATCATTGCTTCTGTTCATATGGATGGGGTGACCAGCATGGGGGCATTTAGCCTTTGCTTAATATGGCAAAGACTGAATTGCTTGTTTTTCCTCCTAAACCTTCTCCTCATCTCTCATTCTCTCTTACTGTCAATGATGTTACGCTTACTCCGGTCAAGGAAGCTCGTAGTCTTGGCTTTATACTTGATTCCTCGCTCTCCTTTATTCCTCATATTGAGGCAGTAGCTAAATCCTGTCGTTTTTTCCTGTATAATATTGCCAGGATTCGATCATTTTTGTCTGTCTCTTCTGCCAAGACTCTTGTTCATGCATTGGTTATTTCTCGGTTGGACTACTGCAACCTTCTTCTCTCTGGCCTTCCTTCTTCTCACATCAGTCCGTTGGTCTCGGTCCACCACTCTGCCGCTAAGATCATCTTCTTGGCTCGCTGCTCTGACCATGTTACTCCACTTCTGAAATCTCTTCATTGGCTTCCAATTCACTTCAGAATCCAATATAAACGTTTCCTGTTGACCTACAAAGCTTTTCACTGTTCTAGCTCCTTCCTATCTCTCCTCTCTCAACTCACACTATTGCCCCGCTTGTGCTCTTCGCTCCTCTGATGCCATGTTTCTCCCCTGCCCAAGGGTCTCTACTTCCCTTGCTCGGCTTCGTCCATTTTCTTCGGCTGCCTCTTACGCCTGGAACGCTCTTCCAGAACATTTGAGAACTACAAGTTCAATCGCAGCTTTTAAAGCTCAGCTAAAAACTTTTCTTTTTCCTAAAGCTTTTAAAACTTGATTTTGCTCTGACTTTTATACTGCCTGTTTGGTGCATTCACTTCCCCTCCTTATTGTTTTATTATAATTTTATTAGAATGTAAGCCTATGCGTCAGGATCTTGCTATTTTATTGTTTTACTCTGTACAGCACCATGTACATTGATGGTGCTATATAAATAAATAATAATAATAATTAGTTCAATGGTGCTGAGAACATCTTCGTATGCCAAAGAGAGGGGGGAATCATGGAAGTTCATGCGACAAATTTGTTAGACAATACTACATGAGGTGATGGCCGGTACTTGCTTTTATCCAGCCCTGTAATACATGGAGTAAGAACCTTCTCTGCTACATTTATGGATGATTAGGGCAGCTTTTCCTCCCACTTGGCTCTGCCATATTCATATATACAGACAAAAAGGGTGGTAACCCCTGTTCACATGATTGATTCAGCCCTGGAAAGCTTAAATTGACACCTATGCATTCCCACCGTTTGGAGAAGCAGCTGCAATAACAGTAACTTGTAAGAGAAGATTCCACCTATGATCTCCTCTTGCTGCACAGAACAAATATCAATTCCTTCTGGACCAATAGCATGCAAGAACAACCAGTCAAACTGCCCTGTGGTAAATGCAAACAGATAAAATCCTTATACTTAGCCTTAGTTATCCCAACCTTTCTCCAAAATTTCAGAGAGTCCGTTTATCCCTACAATGTTCTTGTGAGGTAGGCCAAAGAAACAAGGTCAGTTCATGTACCTTATGCAGTTACTCAGTATTGTGACCCAATGAGCCACGGCTGCACGTTTGAAATCACTCCGTTGAAAGGCAAAGTGTTGTGCTTTAGGCGACAGGAGGTGATACTTGATCTGAGCCCATGCTACTTGATCTGTGACAACCCTTCCATACATAGAAATCACCGATTCATGCTGCAGTCACTGAATGGTGAGCATCATGTGTGAACCTGCACTGTAGCTTTTTCAAGGCCATTCAGAGCTTTATTACACCAGCGTTATACTGTGCAATCACTGCGAATTGCGTGCAAAGGACTCCGAAGTTTTCCAGCTAAAAATCTGCTTTTATTGTGAAGTACTCCCATGTATCCTGCTTTAATTGCCATTCTTAACCGAAAGAAGTGCAATATTTTGCTACTAGTTTTCAAGTGTGCCATTTGTTGTTTTCCGAGCAGCCACTGGGGTGCAGGAGCAGGATTTGAAGAAAAATTAAACAAATGCTTACATCTGCATAAGCTTTAAAGATAAAGACATCAAAATTGGCACAGTACTAGATATTAAGGAGAGCTTTAAGCATACCAAATTTGAATCGGATTGGATCATCCATTGATTTTTTTTGGTTATTTTTTTACATTTCCCCCCTAAAACCCATTTCCTGATATGCAAAGGATCTAGCCACCCGGTAGCAACAACAACAACGCTGACAGCTTAGCGCTGTAGGGGATAATTCCAAGGAAACAGGTACGTGGGATGAGGCTCTCAGTGCGCTTTGTTTCCGAGTAAGATTTCAAGCTGGGGGGAGTTTTACGTCCAAGACCAGCACCTTACACCACGACTCTCTACTCATCTGCAAACTATAATGATGAAGAGAGCCTTCTTTTGGTGGATGCCACATGATGCTTAAGGTGAGGAGGACAACGAGGATGATCAGGGGTCTGGAAACAAAGCCCTGTGAGGAGAGACTCAAAGAACTGGGCATGTTTAGCCTGGAGAAGAGAAGATTGAGGGAAGACATGATAGCATCCTTCAAGGACTTGAAAGGTTGTCACACACAGGAGGGCCAGGATCTCTTCTCGATCTTCCCAGAGTGCAGGACACGGAATAATGGGCTCAAGTTACAGGAAGCCAGATTCCAGCTGGACATCAGGAAAAACTTCTTGACTGTTAAAGCAGTATGACAATGGAACCAATGGCCTAGTGAGGTTGTGGGCTCTCTCACACTAAAGGCCTTCAAGAGGCAGCTGGACAGACATCTGTCAGAGATGCTTTAAGGTGGATTCTGGCATTGTTCAGGGGGTTGGACTCGATGGCCTTATAGGCCCCTTCCATCTGTACTGTTCTATGATTCTGTGATTCTATAGAAACAATCTCCCTCTGCAACTTTGTGGGGCCTCTTCTTTTCCAGTAATACAAATCTCTTCTTCAAGCGGTTGGGTGGCTTCTCACAAAGAGCTTTCCCCATGGGACCCCATGTGGAATCCTCTCCCTCCTGGTATTCGGGAGGCACCAACTCTGGCAGGTTTTAAGCATTTGTTCAAGACCCATCTCTTCACTCAAGCTCTTCCCTGAACAATAGTTTGTTTAGTATTTATTTTTAGCTTTGGTTTTAAATATGTTAAACATTTTAACTGATGAGCTTTTGTATTTATCATGATGTATATTAATTTCTGATTTTGTAAAGTGCTTAGGGGGTATTTTTTTTAATAAGGTAAATGAAATAAATAAATAAAACCATGCCTATGCTGCTCCATTTTTCAATGGCTACCATACCACACAGGTAATAAGAAGAATCAGCCATTACTTTTAGGTATGGGAACACACACATACACACACACATCCTCAGAGGGGTCCTTCCTAGGACTGCTGCTGAGATCCTTCTTTTACCTAGGAATGCCAAGGCTCAAACCTAGGACCCTGTATGGAAAGTCAATGCACCACCACTAGACAGTGGCCCCTCACCAAGTTAAAATGAAAAATGGGGCTCTCCAGGAAATCCACAGCAATTGACAGGCAGTGGCGTCATGTAGCCAAGGCTTGCAGGGCCGCAGGGCCAGAACATTTGTATTAGCAGGGACACTGACATTATCATCTGCCATCCTGCTCAGGCTTTCCTCTTCTCTCTGATCTTAGCTGCAGTCCTTACACTAGCTAGGTGGAAATGAGTATTCCCAGCCACAATGGGCCTGTTCACACATCACAACAAGCCACCAAAGGTTAATTCACTCATGGGACTCCAGGATGTGCAACAGCCGGCATTTTGCATATGAAAGCTACCAGAGCAGTCTGACCCAGGTGTACAGTCTGACCCGGGTGTACTGCGGCTTGTCGTGTCATAAAAACCCAGTGAGGGTTGTTGTTGGCGTGGTTAACAAACCACCCACAATCCTAAAACAGGACATGGGTTGTGGATGGTTTATTAACCATGCCAACAACCCACCCTTCCTGGGTTTGCACGACACGACAAGCCGCAGTACACCCTTGGCATGGCTTGCATACGCCAGACGGCAGTTGCTGCAAAACACGGGAGTCCCTGTGCGTGAATTTAACCCATGGTGGCTTACTGTGTGATGTGAACCAGATCTATATATTGTTCCCTATTATGATGCAAAGTATTTTGAGGTGGCTTGGGTTGGATGGGCAATTAAGACCCATTAGCTTTACAACAGACCAGCTCCTAGCAGATGAAAACTCCTAGAACTGTTTTGTAGGTATGGATCAGCACAACTGCCTGCAATTTTGGGCTCTTCTTGGTGGTGTGGCTATGGAGACTGTCATGATGAGCACCTGGACTTCAAAATGTACCTCTGCACCACTGTTGACTGACATGTCCTGCATAAATGTAGCTGTTCAAGGTTATTTCTGTACCTTTCTGTACATGCATCTGGAACTTTCTGGCCGTAGTTCACAGGAGCACGCTCCACGCTCCACTCACAGCCAAATGCAGAACCTGGTTCTATTTCTCCTCTTTGCCTTGGTCAGTTGTTTAAATAATCTCATCTGTACACACATTCACAGTAGCTCTACTTTCCCCAAATCTCTCCACACTTCTGTGGGCAGCAATCCAGCAATCTTTCAGCAAAACCTTCATTTATACCTATGGCACTGACAAGTTAACCACCGCCACTTGGACCATTTCCTCACAGCTTAATCCTTTACATGTCTACTCCGATGTTACGTTCTACTGAACTCAATGGAACTGGCTCCCAGGTAAATGTGTATAAGATTGCAGCCTTAACCTCTGAATCATGTGCTATCTGATGGAGCTGTAATTTGGGCATTGCGTTGCAAGCTCGTTAATCTTCATCATGTCAACATCTCTCTCTTCAGCACGAGGTTTGTTTTGTGACAACCAGACTCGAGCCGCTAAATTCTCCAGAGCAGCGATTCTTAACTGGGGCCACATGCTCTACCAGGGGGCGATTTACAAATCTTGGGTGCCATTCAGAATTTGGGTGGGTGGGGGAATTTGATATTTTAGGCAGCTGCTTCTGCCCTTTTGCAAAGGCCTCTGAAAACCAGCTGTTGTATACTGCACAGCCCACCCCAAGGATAAAATCCCAGACTCTGAATTTCTCCCCCAGGCCCTTAAAAAGTTGCACACAGCTAAGAGGGGTCAAACCGGAAAGCCCCCCCCCTGCCCCCAAGGCTGGCCCAAGTCATTTTGCTGCCTGAGGCAAAGGACATGTGCATGGACTATGATTCTCATCACCCCTGCCTATTAGCCATGTTGGCTAGAACGACTAAAAGCCAGAGTCCAAACATATGTGGAGTACACTTGCTAGCTAGGGAAAGCCTGAGACCATAGCTAGATGGGGCTATGTCCCTGGGATCGCCCCGGGATTGTCCCTGTGCGTCCACATGACGCACAGGGCATCCTGGGAGCAGGGAGGAATGATCCCTCCTTTCACCGGGTTATGGCCCTACAGTTGTAGACCGCTTTTTCCCCGGTCTTGGGCTAATCCTAAGACTGCGGAACATGTGGGCGGGCGTCGCGGTTTGCCCCGGCTCCTCGAAGTTACTCACGAGGAGCCAAGAACTGCACACAGGGCGCAGAGTTCCTCAGGAGCTCTGTGCCCATCGGGGGTGGGGTGGGGGGAGCAGGAAAAATTGTTTTAAATAAAATACCTCACATTTTTCGCTCCTGCGCTCGTCTCCTTTAAGAACAAAAAAACCCAAAATGGCGGGCGCAACGTCCTCTTCCTCCAAGGCCAGCGCACGTAAATAGAGGGGGAGATATCGCGATAACAATATCGCAAGAACCTCACCCCTCCGTCGCGCTAGACCCGTAGGGCCTGAGAGGTCAGAAATAAGGAAAGGGATTCCTTGTTAGCAGTAACACTAAGGAGGGAAACGCTTCCCTTATCTTCAATCTCTCCCAAGAGACCAGAGATAAGGGAACTGTTTTCCTTGCTAGCACTAGGTAAGGAAATCCTTCCTTTCTCTTCAGTCTCTTGAGAGATCAGAGACCCAAGGTGCATCTTGGATATCTCCTTTAGAGTTCCGACCAGAGCAGATTCATTGTCCCACTGACATCAAAGCCACCAGCCTCCACTGGCCAAGGCTTTAACCCATGATGGTAGATAACCGGCCTAAAAGCCATGCATTTTAATGCCTGCCCATGGCAGCAGATATGATCAGATTCCTTGTACTCCTTTTGGCACATCTTTGAAGATGTTTCAATAAGAATCAAAGGGCAAGAAGAAGTTTCTTCCTCTGATCCCTAGATAAGGCAGGAAAAGCCTCAGCTAGGAGAAAATTCCCTAGCTGGAAAATTCAGGCAGGAAAGATCTGGCACTGTTAACGTACTGAGGTAGAGTTACTTCAGGTTGCTCTATCATGGGGGTATCTTGGACTGACTGACACATTTTGAGGGACATTGTGGAAATACTGTGGACAGGTAAGTTAGATTGGGGAGAAGATGGGGGAAGAGAGATATTCCCCACCTTTTCTTGTGACAGACCTGAATCTTGGGTCCCTCTAACTGAATGTAATTACTACTCCTTAATTACATTAAAGGGGTGGTTATTTTCTGAGCGGTTTCCTCTAAAATTATGCTTCTGCATGACAATGCTATGTTCTACATACTGTTTCTAAGCCCAGATAATAATAATAATAATAATAATAATAATAATAATAATGAATGCAATGAAATTCAGTGACACCAAAACATTAACATTTGTAGTCCTCCTTCATTCTGCCCACCAGACACTTGAGAAGTTCTGCTGTCGGCCCTCCTTCCTCCTGAGTTTGATCAAATCTTATTACCTGCTCTGGGATCTGCTGGACCTTAAATATACACCACCCATGCTGCAGCTTTCAAATACTCTTTCTTGTGATGGATATAAGAGAGTGCCATTTGTATCAAGCTGTGGTCGTCGTCTTCTTCTTCTTCTTCTTCTTTAAATCCTTATTCTTCTCACCTGTGACCATGCCCACCAGACCGTCTCTTATTATCCTTCATACTGACCCTGATCAGACAACACGCTAAGCCACAGTGGTTAAGCACTTTGAGCTAAACATTACAGCTTAGCGTCTTGTGTGAATCATGGCTTAACGTTTCGTGAGAAACAATCCTAGCCATGGTGGCTACCAAACCATGGTTTAAACATGCTCACTAACCATTTGCTGCAAAAGGGTTAGTGGCCTAGCCATGGCTTAGTGTGTTGCCTGAACAGGCGCACTGTGGTTTCTTACCTACATTGGTTTCTTCTACTGTTTTCTCTTCCCAGCAAAGGCCACCCTAGGCAGTTCTAAGCAGCTACCCCACCTTTGGTATAAACATGACCAGTGTCTTACCTCTAGGCAAATAACCGATCCTTGGTGTTCTTTGAACACTCTCAATTGCTCGCCAGTCACAATGTTCCATGTCCGAATGGTGTAATCAGTGCTGCCTGAAAAGAGCTCCCTATTCGGAGCATCAAGTATAAGGCATAAGACGGCCCCAGTGTGGCCCAGCAGGGTTTGGTGGCAACGCCCGCTGGACACCCACCAGACCTTGACCGTGCAGTCTGTGCTCCCTGTCACCAGGAAGTCCCTGCTCAGCTTCTCCTCCTCCAACTCTTCTTCTTCTGAATCCTCGAGGACATCCCTGGAGGAGTAGAGAGCCAAAGTCAGGACACAGTTCCGGTGGCCCCGGAACTCCTGGATGGGCTTCTCCTTATCCATACTCCAGCAACGTGCTGTCCTATCATAGGAGCCGCTGAAGAGATAATCCTTGGAAACCAGGATCCTGTTGGGAAAATAGCCACACGTCAAAATGTCCCCTCATCACCCTTGCTTAAGTATTGAGAGGGACTCAGGGTGCAATCCTATGCATGTCTAAAGGCCTACAACTCCCAGCATGCCCCAGCCTGCCATACTGGGAGTTGTAGGCCTCTTTTCTGTCTAAACATGCATAGGAATGCGCCATTAATAGCAATGGGATGGCCTATACATAAAACATCCCCAACCATAGATTGCTGAAGCCTCCAAGGGGGAAGTGGAGTCCACATTCAGCCCTCTGAGGCAACTTTTCCACTGCCAAACTGCTTTTACCGTTAGCCTCTCTTTGTTATATTTCACCTGACTCAACCGTACTTGACCCAAAACCATTGCTTCTTGCCCTACCTATGGTGATGGTGATGACAATCAGATGTTCCCATTCTTTGAAATTGTTTAAAATGTTTAAATATTGTCAGTTGGTGCATACACACGCACACATGAACACACAGTGTGATCTTCTTTTCTCTGTTCAAACTTTTTTCAGCTCCTTCAGCCTGTTCTGATAGGATTTGCTTTTTAGATCCATACAAAGCAAAACTGTGCATGACTATGCAGAAGTAAGTCCGATTGAATTAAATGAGGCTTACTCTCAAGGAAAGGTGTGTATGATTGCAGTCTTAGACTGGGTTTGGACGACACAATAACCCATGATGGATTAAATAAACCACAATGGTTTACTTAACTTCATGGGTTATCGGGTCGTCTGTCGGGAATGTTTTGATCCAAGATGGCTTCTTTTCCCCAAACAACCCAGTCTAATAACCAACCATTTGCAGTGTGGGTTATCTAAGTCATTGTGGGTTACCATGTCATCTGTCAGGCACCGTGGGTTAATTTGCTTACCAACAGAGTCACATGGCAAGACCAGTTCAGAACATTGCCACGCTCTATTCTTCGCTGCTGTTCTCTGTGTAATGGAAAGAATGCTACTGCGGCATTGAGAACAGCTGAAACCTGCTACTGCAGTAGCATCAATAGGTTAAATGTGCAAGTGCACTTTAGTGAATGAGCAAAAAAGCACAACTACGGCGTTAGGAAAAGCTGAAATCGGCTACTGTGGTAACGTTAATGGGTGGGGCCATAGCTCAATGCGATACAGCACTTGCTTTGCATGTAGAAAGTCCCAGGTTTGACCCCTGGCTTCTCCAGTTAGGAGGAAGAAAGAATCCTGCCTGAACTTGAGAGCCATACTCCGTCAGTGTTGACAATACTGGACTAGACGGACCAATGGTTTGACTCCGTATAAAGCAGCTTCCTATGTTCCTAAGAGATGGACAAATGTGCTTTAGCGAATGAGCAAAAGAGCGCTACTGCGGTACTGGGAACTGCTGCTGCACCCCTGGACAAGAAGCATAAATGGGCTTAAATACCGCAACAGAAAATGGCAGGAGGGCTGCAGCGGGACAGGGGCTGGGGAATAAGTCAAATCACACACAGTACCTTAATAAACTACGCACAGTAACTTATTAGCCCAATTCATGTAGAGGGCACCATTAGGGTGACCATATGAAAAGGAGGACAGGGCTCATGTTTCTTTAACAGTTACATAGAAAAGGGAATTTCAGCAGGTGTCCTTTGTATATATGGAGAACTGGTGAAATTCCCTCTTCATCGCAACAGTTAACGGTGAAGGAGCTATACTAGAGTGACCAGATTTAAAAGAGGGCAGGGCACCTGCAGCTTTAACTGTTGTGATGAAGAGGAAATTCCATCAGGTTCCCCATATATACAAATGACACCTGCTGAAATTTCCTTTTCAATACAACTGTTAAAGATACAGGAGCCCTGTCCTCCTTTTCATATGGTCACCCTAGGCACCATGGACTAATTAAAGAAATAAGCTAATGTGCATAGTTTATTAAGCTATCATGGATTAAACCTCGGTGGTGGGCCTTCTTTGTGGTGGCACCCACCCTCTGGAGTACCCTCCCTCATGCAGTTCGGGAGGCAGAAAACATAATATCTTTTAAACATCTCCTGAAGACATACCTTTTTACACAGGCTTTCCTTGGACTTTAATGTAGCTGGTTTTATATTGCCCTTTAAACTTTTAATGTTTTAAATTTATACTTGTATTTTATAGTTTTTGATTGTGCACTGCCCAGAAAGCTTCGGCTGATGGGCAGTGTAAAAATGTAATAAATAAATAAATAAGGTGATGTCCGTAGCCACCCTTAATCTTCTTTGTAGCTTTCCTCTCAGGTTTTTTTAACTGAACTATTAACTTCACAAGGAACTATTCTGCTAGTTCCTTGAATTTGTCACTTTTTAAAACTAGGGGGTTCACCTATATTGCCAGACTGGGAAGAGAACAAATTCTAGGGCAGATATGCTTGCCCTAAAGTCTCAGTCTATGAGCTAATGCCAATGGCTGCACCCAGCTAGCCTGAGATTTCTCACACAGTGGCTCTTTGTAAACTCATGGTGGCCAAGCAAGTTTTATCATGGCCCTACAATCCCAATGGTGATAACATTCAACTCACTGCAGATAACTTACTCCCAAAGAGGTTACAATAAGCCGGGGGGGGGGGTGAATTTACAAGTGGTCACCACACAGCAGTGATGATCTGTATCCAATGAATGTTGCCAATTTATCTAGAAAATTTGTCTTTTTTAAAAAAAAAAAACACATTTGGCAGCAGACACCCGAAAAGGATCACTTATGGCTTACACATAAAGTGCACGTTCAGTATAACGAAAACAAGCTCTAGCTTTAAGCTTCTCTGGGGGTAATCAGCAGTAAGGCAGAACTCCAACTCTTTAAACAAACCCTTGGCTGTATCCTTTTTTTTACTACTAAGACTCATGCTTAACACAATGCTTTTTAATCTCTTTATCAGGTGCATCTGTTACCAATTGAGCTGGAATTTCATTCCCAGCAGTGGATTTGGTTTAGTTCCTCTTTGCTTTTCTGCTGGTCTCCTGTCCCCGAACTGTAGCTGTGTCAGCGTTGTTGCTAGAATAAACTAATCATGCAGCCAAGAGCACGTGTAGAAGAAATTCAGACGAATCGTTTGTGCAATGCAACACAAGGGAAACCACAGTTTTAAAAAGAACAATGAATGGGGGACCAGGAGCAGCGTCGGGGAGATATTAACTGCTTTCAGGTTTATTTATTATTATTATAGTTATATCCCACCTTTTTGCCTTTCAAGGAACCCAAGGCGGTGTACACAATCCTCCTCATCCTCCTCTCCAATTATCCTCACCACAACAACCCTGTGAGGTAGGTTGGGCTGAAAGTCTGTGACTGGCCCGAAGTCACCTAGTGCGTTTCCATGGCCGAGTGGGGACTAGAACCCAGATCTCCCGACTTCCAGTCCAACACTCTAGCCACTATTATTATTTATTGCACTTATATTCCACCTTTTTTCCTCCAAGGAACCCAAGGCAGCTGTAGGGTGACCACATGAAAAGGAGGACAGGGCTCCTGTATCTTTAACAGTTGTATTGAAAAGGAAATTTCAGCAGGTGTCATTTGTATATATGGGGAACCTGGGGAAATTTCCTCTTCATCACAACAGTTAAAGCTGCAGGTGCCCTGCCCTCTTTTAAATCTGGTCACTCTAGTACAGCTCCTGCACCTTTAACTGTTGCGATGAAGAGGGAATTTCACCAGTTCTCCATATATACAAAGGACACCTGCTGAAATTCCCTTTTCTATGTAACTGTTAAAGAAACAGGAGCCCTGTCCTCCTTTTCATATGGCCACCCATGGCTGAGTGGGGACTAGAACCCAGATCTCCCGACTTCCAGTCCAACACTCTAGCCACTATTATTATTTATTGCATTTATATCCCACCTTTTTTCCTCCAAGGAACCCAAGGCAGCATACATAATCCTCCTCCTCTCCATTTTATCCTCACAACAACAACCCTGTGAGGTAGGTTGGACTCAGAGGCTGTGACTGGCCCAAAGTCACCCAGTTAGCTTCTGTGGCTGAATTGGGACTAACACACTGACTGCAGATGGGAAGATAGAGAGAGAAAAGCTCAGACAATTTTAAACAAAGACCTACCTGTTCACAATGGACGTGTGACCTCTGTAAACAGCCAGGCATTGACCTGTCATCACATCCCACTTTCTGATGGTGTGGTCTGCACTGCATGTGAAAGCAACTTCATTTTCTAAGTGACAAAAGGTGATGTAGCTTTCATGCCCTAGAAAGAATATATAGAACTAAAAACGGTCTGTACTGAAAATTACACATTGGGACTTTAATTTATAAAATAAAAGGTTTTAAGCTGAGGACTGACGTAGAACTTCAAGGGCTCTTAGGGCAAATATACACTAAAATGGTGTATCATGGCTTCCATCAATGGATTCCTGAGAATTGTAGTTAAGTGTGCATATTTGGAATTCACTTTAGCTTCCTAGCCATCCAATTTACTTAAAGAGCTGCACTACACCAAGAAGAGGGAATGATTACTAATCATATTTTAAGTCTGGGGTATAGATATGTATTTATGCAGTTTCTTCATTTTCCTACTGTCTAACATAAACCCACCACAATCCTATATTTCAAAATGCATGCAATAGCAACCCAATCCTATGCATTTCTTAAAGATAAGTCCTACAGAGATCAATGGGAGCTACTTCTAAGCAGCCATACAATTGCACCCTAGAAGAGGTAAAGATTAAGTTCTCCTATACATGGTCTCTGTATTTTAAGGGGTGTGTGAAAAGAATGCAATCTATGTGAAAGATGACTAATGCTTTGGAAATTCGGGGTTTTTTTCTGACTCAAGGAAAGGAATGCTTTCTTTGTTTCAATATGATTTCTTTCTTTAAGTCCACAAGTTCCTTGTTGAATGGGTATTTCTTTCTATGTAGTAGGCCTCCTCATTCTTTAACCATTTTTAGGTTAATCTATAGGGGAATTGTATTTAAAGAGGTATCTCTCATTCTAAAGATAAAGACAATTTTGAGAGTCAGCAATTAAGCACTTTGGACCAGCCCAGTGGGGTGGTATTTATTCAGCTGCAGAAACTCCTGTTGTTCAATGGAACAGTTTATTTGATGGACTGAGGTATCAAGAAACTCCAGGAGGACAAAAATAAAAAGATACAACAACGCATACAAAAGAGCTGCCACCTCTCACACCAAGCAAAGGCACAATTTCGCCCGCACCTAGTCACCTGGGGCAAGTCAAAATGTTCCGGGGCAAGCCTTAGGTAACAATATCTATCTGGCTGCACATTTTCCCATTTGCTCTTTCCCAGTTAGAACTGTGGCCTTAGCTAGACCTAAGGTTTATCCCGGGATCGTCCCTGCCTGCTCCTGGGATATCCTGTTTGTTATTTACATGAACAGGGATGACTCCAGGACAATCCCGGGATAAACCTTAGGTCCAGCTAAGGCCATAGTTTCTTGGCCTTCCAAGATGAAAGGAGGTCCATTAGCTCCTTCTGAGGGCTAAACTAGACAAGACATTTGTCATTTACTCGTGCCTGGTTGATTTTCGTTGAGTAAATAGCTGGATCAGGACTATGGTGTGAGGGGAGAGGCCTTTAACCCTTCATTCCCACTGTGGTCCTGATTAGAATATCCCCACTCCAGTGCGTCTGTTATTTTCAAAGGGGGGAAATTCCCATTGTCACCCATTGCTATTGTGCTCATTATTTGCTTATGGATTTCCCATAGGAACCCAGTTGGCCACTGTGGGAACAGAATGTTGGGCTAAGCAGGCCTTTGGCCTGATCCAACATGGCTCTTCTTATGTTCTTAAGACATCTGGATCCACTGCAACTTGTAAAAAAGAACTACACATTTATCACACGAATGATAAGAGTCTAGAAAAGCCCTCACTCAAAAGGTAGCTGGACATCAATTTCAATGGGGCTGTTCACACAACACGCTAACCCACACTCAACCACTGAGTCTGGGTTGTTTCTTGAACCATGGGTTAGCATGTTGTCTGAACCCAGGACAGTTCCCACAGGGTGGCTTGTTAACTACCCTGAACAACGCAACAACAAACCATGGGTTCTCAGGGTGGCTTGTTTGAGAAAAAGAAATCATACTTTATATGCTTTCTATGATTCTATGCTTTAGGGTGGATTCCTGCATTGAGCAGGGGGTTGGACTCGATGGCCTTGTAGCCCCCTTCCAACTCTGCTATTCTATGATTCTATGCTTTATAGATTATCTTCGTCATTCTCCCTTCAGAACCTACGAGGCCTCGCTTTCTAAGCCTCAGGTACCTGAAGGCATCTTGCAGGGATTCTAAAAGGGCAGAAACTTCCAATTATACACTCTCAATGGGCCCCTTGCCACAGTGAGCCTACCTTCTCACTGCCATTGTCACCAACTATTATTATTATTATTATTATTATTATTATTATTATTATTATTATTATTACATTTGTATACCCCTCGGAGGACGGCAACAAGAGAGAGGGCCTTTTCTGTGGTGGCCCCCCAATTGTGGAACAATCTCCCTGACGAGGCCTGCCTGGTGCCGACATTGTTATATTTTCAGCAGCTGGTCAAGACTTTTCTCTTCTCCCAGGCATTTAGCAATATGTAATTAATCTGGGTTTGTTTTTATATGTTTTTGTGAATTTAAATTGTATATTTTTGTGATTTTAAATTTTTGTATATTGTTTTTAAGTGTTTTTATCCGGTAAAGCAGCAGTTTCTGCAGCTGAAACTCTCCCCACGACCTGAGTTCGATCCCAGCGGAAGCTGGTTTCAGGCAGCCGGTTCGGGTTGACTCAGCCTTCCATCCTCCCGAGGTCGGTAAAATGAGTACCGGGGAAAGGTAATCATGGCCGGGGAAGGCAACGGCAAACCACTCCGCTATAAGGCCTGCCAAGAAAACGTCAGCGAAAGCTGGCGTCCCTCCAAGAGTCAGTAATGACCCAGTGCTTTCACGAGAGGTTCCTTTCCTTCCAAACTGCCCAGAGAGCCTCGGCTATGGGGCAGTATACAAATGATAATAATAATAATAATAATAATAATAATAATAATAATGCTCCTCATCCTCTTTCTCATCACTGCTACCACTTGCTTACTTGACAGCCAGATTGCCAGTAGGCCATGGTATTTGCTGCTGTTCCTTCTCACTACCACCATTGCCTGGGCCAGAGAATTCCCGGGGGGCTCTTGCCAGTGGGCCCTTGGCAGATGATCAGCGATGCCTACCCTTGATACTAGCAAAGGGCACATTTACCATACCTTGAAAATGGGCCCGACACTGACTGTCAGCCGTGCTCCAGAGCCGGGCAGTGCCGTCTTCACTGCCTGTCAATAGCCACTGCCCGTCTGGACTGAGGCTGAGCCAATTGATGCCTCCCTGGTGATCAGTGCAAACTTTCAGTGCTGAACTACTGCTCCCCATTCTGCAGGATCCACCACAAGGCAGGGGCTGAGATAGGGAGGCTCATAAACGCCCAGCCATTCTAGGAATGCAAGTAGGCTTTGTAACAGCAGACTGCATCTTGTCAACTTCAGCCCTCATCTTCGGAGCAAACAAACAGCAGGGACAGTTGACTTCTGCAAACAAAAAGAAAACAAGGGGATGATGCTCAAATCCTGTGGGATTCCTAGATCACTCAGGCACGCAGCCATATTACACCAGAAGATCCACCCTTGAGCTTGCCAACACCTGTGCCTTCCAATGAAAAATACATATGAAATTTATTTATTGCATTTCTATACCACCAATTAAGCCAGAATTCTCTGGGCAATTCACAAAACAAAACTTAAAAACCATAAAATACAATAACATAGTAAAATCTAATATAAAAACGTGAAAGTTTAGAACAGAATAAAAACAAAATAAATAACAAGGTAATAAGCCAGCAGCAGTGTGAAGATCTAAAACCACTGGGAAAATAAAAAGGGTTTCATTGGCGCCCAAAGGAACACAATATAGGTGCCTGGTGAGCCTCTCGGGAGAGAGAATTTCACAACTGGGTTGCCACAAATGAAAAGGCCCTCTCTTTAGTGAAACATGTATTATTGCTTATTGTATCATGAGGCTGGCTTTGCAAAACGTCTGGGAACTCCTGCTGGTTCAAAACATGGCAGCTAGACTGTTGGCTGAGGCCAATTGGAATGGCTTTCTCCAATTCTTCACTGGCTCACAGGGATTTTAACGCATAATTCAAGGGGCTGGTCCTTATCTTTAAAGCTCAAAACAGTCTGGCACCAAGGAACTGAAAGGACAGCCTTCTCCCGAAAGAACTCACCCATCACCAGTGTGGTGTAGTGGCTAAAGTGTCGGACCGGGAGTTGGGAGATCTGGGGTCTAGTCCCCACTTGGCCATGGAAACCCACTGGGTGACTTTGGGCTAGTCACAGACTCTCAGCCCAACCCACCTCACAGGGTTGTTGTTGTGAGGATAAAATGGAGAGGAGGATTATGTATGCCACCATGGTTTCCCTGGAGGGAAAAAAGCGGGATATAAATGCAATAATACATCCCTTAAATCTGCATCTGAGGCCCTTTTCTGGGTTTGCCCACCATTCAAAGTTAATCGATATGCAGGCAATGCAATGCGCATAGTACATAGTACAAAACAATTGATCACTAAGTGCATTCAATTTATAATTTTTTTTATAGATTTAAAAAAAATCTTTAAAAAATTAGAAAATAAGAGTTAGGTAGATCTTTGCCATGGCACCTCAGCTTTAGAATTTCCTAACCCGGATAGTTTACCTGGCATCTTCATTAACGTCTTTAGATAACCGGGCCAAGCCTAATAACTTGTTTTCCCAAGCTTTTTACTTAACTTTTACTTCAGCTATTAATTCTTTGTGCTTTTATGCTTTCTTTGAGGTTGATAGTTTAAGTTTGCTAGGGTGGCCATGTGTCCTACTTTACAGAGGACAGGCCTCTATCTGAAGGCATTCTATTTTCAGTCCATGTTGAGTTTAAAGATAAAGAATCGTGTGAAGGTAGTGAAGGGGCCTGAAAGTTCCCTGAAAACTGTGAAACATTGCCTTCCTGCTTTTAAGCAAAGAACTTCACCCATATTTTATGATACACCATTTCATGCGTGCATTTGGAGAGAAGGAGGGGTATAACTGTGGTAGCTTCATCTATAGTTTCTCCCATATTTTGTTCTTATTTTATTCACAAGATTGATATACCACACTACATCCAATAAAATATCCAAGCAGTGATTCTTGATCTCCTCACCGAAAACAGTGGCTTCTACTCACGTGCCCCAAAGCACCTTTCCACTAAAGGGAAGGCAAATGATTTTGACTCTAGCCAATGTAATTCCAATGAAAACTGAGGCTCTGTGAACTCTGTGCCAAAGAAAATCAAATTCTGTGACCAGAATAGAAATTGCAAATATTATGCCTATCCTTAGTCTGCATAAATTTATCCTGCTTCAAAAATCCGAGATTTCAAAACATTTGGAATTCTTTGGCAAAGACGAAAGGAGCAGAGGAGGAAAGGTACTGAGACTATGTGGCCTGTGAGATTATAGAGCTGCTTCACGTTCAGAAATGCCAACGTGGAAGCACACATGCAAAATGACTTCTGTGGTAAATCTGGGGGCGGGGGGCGGGACAGCAGTGATGGCAGGCACCTATCCCTGTCCGACCTAGAACCCTTTGATTCTAAAATAAAGCAATCCAGGTATACCAACTGGTATTGGTCTTTGCAAGCCTACCTGGCCTACTACTTCCAAGCAGAGGGAGAAAGGTTGCAGCACATCCTACACAACTTCAGACCCAGCAAGCCAAAAACAGCCCCTTTCCCAAATTAACATATCTGTCAGTCTTTCAAGAGCTTTCTAGTTTTGCTCCCTACCTGGGATAGCTGTATATTATATAATAACATCAGCAGCAGCAACAACAGGGATTTGTGAAGCACCTGGGTGACAGCAATACATAGCTGTACAGCAGCATTTGATTTGGTGGGTCACAAGCTGTGCAAGCCTGGTTTTTACAATGTGGACAGGTTTTTCCCAAAGCATCAATTCTGCAACTTGTTGTGGGTGCTGGGAGAAAGTAATCTGATCTTTGCACTATGTGAGGGCATAGAACTGGGCTTCTCCAATATCAACACCTCTCTCTTGGCACTTACCAGGCTTCCTGTCCCTCCTGAATTTAATTTTATTTACTACGATTTTTTAATTATGTTTTAGAACTCAGACCCACCCCTGCCTTGTACTTATTGTTTATTGTAATTCTATACCACCCAATAGCTGAAGCTCTCTGGGTGGTTCACAAATAAACAACAATATAGAACAAACAATAGTATTAAAAAACTTAGGCTCTTGAGCAAATTACTATTTTTTTTAGCCTCACCAGTTTGCCTTCTGGGAAATGTTTTATAAGAGCCATTTTGTGAGAGCATCCATGACACTTTCAAAGTTCCAGATGTGCTCACCAAGTTGTAACCGTTGGGGATTCCCAGAAGCAACTGAAGGAGAGCATAAAATATAGGTGGGCAACTTGTGGCCCTCCAGATGTTTTGGACTACAACTTCCATCATCCTTCACCACTGGCTATGCTAGCAAGGTTGATGGGAGGTAAGAAAATAAGAACCATGCTGGATCAAACCAAGGGTCCATCTAGTCCAGCATTCTGTTCACAAATGGCCAACCAGGTGTCAACCCACAAGCAGGACATAAGTGCAACAGCACCCTCCCACCCATGTTCCCCAACAACTGCTGTACATAGGCTGACTGCCTCTTCTACTGGAGGTAGCACATAGCTATCTGGACTAGTAGCTATTGATGGCCTTCTAGGCCAAAACATCTGGAGGGCCACAAGCTGCCCACCCCTATCTACTCCCTCTATCATTCAATAGTAATTTATTTCCTTAATGCAAACGCTATTGTTGCTTCCTTACTACATGAGTGAACTACTCCTGTTACCATGAGGAGACACATAAATGCAGCATGGGTCAATATGGAAGCTGGGCACAGCATGAAGCTTCGCTACATGTTCAACTCCGCAGTCTCTCAAGCCAGGGATGTACTAAAATAAAGGACAAGAATGTCCATTGGAAACAATAGGAGCTATCTGAAGGTTCATAGGAGATAATGAGATCCAAAAGTCCACACGAAATGGAAACAGTGGACAACTGGGCTCTATTGCAATCAATGCAAGCTACTCATGTGCTACAAATAAAGCGAGGAATGGATCCTGAGAGGAGTGGAATGGGTCGCAGGGATAGAAATGAAATAGTTATATTCCTCGCATTTACTTACAGTATTTATATAATGCTTTTCAGTTAAAGAAACGCACACAGTGCTTTATAGTAAGACATTTTAAAGCCATTTAAAACGTACACGTCCCAAATATCTAAATTGATAAACTATCCCCCATTGTAGCAATCATTGGTTCTTGCCTTCAGCATTGTAACAGAAACTGGGGAAGTGTGCATATTTGAACAGCATGTGCAATGCCAAAATTGTCTTTTTCTTGCCTATATGTGTGTGTGTGTGTGTGGAGAGAGAGAGAATGTGTGTGAGATCGATCTTCATTTACCATATTTGGTTATCTAGTTTTATCTTCAGAACAACCCTGTGAGGTAGCTCAGGCAGGGAGGCAAAAGAAACTTTCCCAAATCCACCCAATGAATCGGAATGAACCCAAATCCATCTCTCTGTCATCTACACGCCACACTGAGTTTTATTTTTATTTATTTTTTAAAAAATACAAAATTCTTTTAAAATCGAATACCAGTGTAGAGGTTTTCCATTCATGTTGAGAAGATAGGAAAACCCCTCCCCCGGGCCCCAAAACCTTATCCATGGGCGTTGCTCCATAGGGCTTCCTAAACCCCAGGTGTGAAAAACACCTTGATGGTTTCGCACCGGTATTCCAGAAACAAAAGGCCTAACGCCGGGGGCTGGTGTGGAGGGAAGAGTTTCCCGTGGCAGCGCTTCCCCTTTAACTTAGGCGATTCACCTCCCCGGAGTCTGATGGGGGAATCGCCCCCTCCGAGGGCGGGAAAGCTCAGGCGCAGCCAAGAAGGGCCTTCGGCGGCCTCCTGCAGGAAGGGAGCGCGGACCCCTCCCTACCCCCATGTCTGCGCTGCTTCCCTCACGCCACCGCCTGCCCACACCCCACGTCTGGCTGGGCCGCGGCTTTCCTCGCCTGCCCTGTGGAGGCCGGCGGCGCTCGCCTCGCCTCGCCTCGGCCCCCTCCAAAAAAGGGAACGAAAAAAGCTCCCCTCCCCAGGGGCATGTGCGCAACCCTCGCCTCCACGGGAGGCAGGGCAGACCCTGCCCGTTTCCTCCCCACCCCACCCCCCAACAGGAGCACTCGCCCCCCTGCCCTAGGAGGAAGGCCACGCGCCCCCTCCCCAGCCCACCCCCCGTCTACCCCGCCTCCTCCCCTCCCCACCCCCCACGTCTCTCCTGCTTCCTTTAAACGCGCACAATGGATCTGTATGCGTAAAGCCGAGTCCCTTGCTTTGTTTCCTCTTTCCCCCTCCCGGCCCCACGCCTCGCACCCCCCTTGGCTTTAACACACACACCCTCAGCGTTCCTATTTTCTTAAACACTCTTCATGCTTCCTTCCCCCATAACGAACTGCCCCCCCCACACACACACACACATCAGCCTATACACACATACCCAAATGTACTTTTCTTACTGCTTCTGTCCTGCCACTTGGGAGAGAGCCCCCTCAGAAAAACCATTACATCTCACTCCTCTACACACACACAGAGAGAGAAAGAGAGAACTGACAGACTGCTTGACAACTTAGCAAATCTCTCCTTCCCCTCCTTGGTGGTGCTACTACACGCAGAGGGCTTTCCCAAGACCCCTTCAGTGGGGTCTTGGTACCCCTAAAGTACCCATTGGCGTCCTCTTCTAGTACCTTTTTAATAGGAGCAAAGAAGGGCTTCTAACCCATCTTAATGAAGATGGGGTGGTCATTGTAGATGAGAGTGTGAACCAGACACACACACAATGCCCATGAGCTGAGCTGCCTGCCTATCTTCCTGCAGAAACTGCCCTGTAGCAACCCTGCTCCCCATCCAGGATAGCATTTATACCCAGAGAGAAACAGCCACCCCAAAGGTGCTAGTTTCTCACCCACGGTTAGTCACTGAATCCCTCTCTTCACATTTTTGTTTCACTTCCAAATATATATAGTTTTATTTGATGCATTTTAAAATAATGTGCAAATGAAGACTGCACACACACACACACACACCTCTGCCACACAACACACACTTTCCATGTTGCCTCTTCAGCAATCTCTCAAAATTTAAAATCATTACAAGACACACACAGTTGCTTACTTCATTTCAGCCCCCACATCCCAAGGGGTGATCCTCTGTTGCTCACAGCCTCTGATGGGGGGCAGAGCTGTCGTTGGAGAACAGCCAAATCAGCAAACACGCACACCCTTTTCACCTTCAAAGAAAAAGCATCTGGAAATTTTATTCCTTTAAACACGAACTTTGTCCAGGCACACCAAAAAATAAAACTCAGAAAGTGCAGGGATTCACATTGTAAGCTCACGGTTCTTCTTCACATTGTTGCAGGGTGGGGGGAAACAGAAAAATCCTCGAGGACACAAGCTCCAGAGAGAAAACCAATCTAGTAACCACAAAACTCACTTCCAGGCAGATCTCATTTCCTTCCATGATAACCAGTAAGAAAAAGAAACAAGAGTAAGGGGACACAACACTTTGCAGAGTTGGCGAGCCAAATGTCTGTTGCCCCCACACCCTGCAGTTCCTAAACCTTAACTTTCTCCAGTGGTTTTTTGCATCCCAAAAAAGAAGATGCTGATACTGATCTTCAGTCTGAGTTTTGTATAATTCATTGTGGTGGCTGATGCAGCACTGCAGAAAAAAGCTGAATTTTAAAAGTCTCCCTGTTTAGAGAGCCTAGCTGCCTTTTGTCTCCTGTTCTTACCCCCTTCGGCTTTGTATGAAGGAGATTCATCTGAACAGCATGTTGAGATCCCTGCAGGAATCCAATCCTCTCCTTGCCCAGTTCTTCCTCAAAACTTTTTTTCACTGTTTCTTACATTAATACAGTTGTGCAGAGCATAACTTGTCCATCTACTCATGCTCTGCGGGGGATCAAATACCACCCCTCAGATTTCTACAAGGTCCTAAAGAAAGCTGAATTAAACAGCAGAAATAACAGCAATAGATTCCTCGGAATGCTTGAAGTCTCGTGGTTTCTACATGATATAAAAAGGATTTCATATCCCAAGAGCTAAGGGACTGCTGTCGGACTGTAGCCCTGCAGTCTTAGCAGGATCAGGACTAGGTATGATCAGGGCCGGAGTAGAGACTAGCCAGGATTGTATCTAGGTTGAAGGTTATTTGGCCATCTAACTCAATATTGTCAAAACTGATTGGCAGTTTCCCCAGGATTTCCCAGGAGTCTTTCCCAGTTCTACCTGGGATTGAACCTGGGACTTTTGCATGCTGGTGGCAGTGTGTTCTCTACCACTGAGCTAAGATCCTTCCCCAAACACCAATAAATGGGCAAGTCTGCGAAAGGAATTCAAGGAAGGCAGCAACTCCAATGGGAAGGTTTTTGGTGTTTACAAGTTGAGCAGAAAAAAAATGCTTGGTTGACATATGGCCCCCATCTATAAGACAACGGGATTGCTCCTCATTGAATATAAACCTGAATTTTCATAGATTCAAATCTACGCAAAGAATGTCACACTGCAGCAGCAACAGCGATTTATCTCCTGAATTTTTTTGTAGTGCTGTTATAAATGCGTACGTACGCAGATACGATGCTATGGAGTATAGACGAGCAAAGCTATAAATTTTATCTGCGGAGCTCCGCCGATTCATAGAAGAGGAAAACCAAGGGCGGAAAGGAACGAGGCAACAGAGGAGAATGCTAGAGGGGGACCGAACACGTCTCCTCTCTCTCGCCGACCGTTCCCCCTCTTTGTTTTAATTTCAAAAGCTGTATCTGCCCGTTCCCCATATAAGACGAAAACTGAGTGAGGAAAGGAATGAGGCAGCAGACGAGGATCCGAGTGGGGGACTGAACACGGCTCTTCCCTCTTGCTGCCCATTCCCCCCTCTTTGTTTTCATTTTAAAATCTCCTTCTGCGGACCTCCGCAGATTCATATAATTCAACATGAAAACGGCGGGAACGAACGAGGCAGCCAGAGAACACGATAGGTGGGAAGGCGGGAAATCGGCCAATCACTTTGTCCTGCCCACAAAGTTACGCCCACACGTCAAAATGCAATTTAACTCCCCCAGGGACACATAACTATAATGAAGTGCAAACTCAGACATTGATCCAAAAGTCGCAGTAAATCATAACTACAAATATGCGCATTATCGCGTTAAAAACCCGGTGCTGCGGCAAGTGGGTGGCTGCATCATGTGTCCTGAAACGTAAATCTGTGCATTTATGTCAGGGTAAAGAAGCCGTATAGACAATCCCATGCACATATATCAATTGATTTCT
This sequence comes from Elgaria multicarinata webbii, assembly GCF_023053635.1. NCBI lineage: Eukaryota > Metazoa > Chordata > Lepidosauria > Squamata > Anguidae > Elgaria > Elgaria multicarinata. The sequence goes on along the minus strand of NC_086171.1, from coordinate 38,439,011 downwards.
CTACATGTCAGTTACTGTAAACTCAGCTGGGAGGGGAATGTGTAAATTCACAATTGAAAAGAATTGTGTCTGGGGGTATACAAAACTAACTTCTATCTATGATGGCCCAATTCACATATGTAAATCATCATGAACGTGCAGGTGTGAGTTAGCCCAAAGATTCCAGGCCAGAAGGGGAAGGGAAGGCTAAATAAGCAAGCAAGCAGATTTCTCTCAGGCATACAGCATCATCACATGGGGGGAAATTGTGTTTGCTTACCATCGCTTCTCCGCTTTAACGTTTGTCCCCCATTACTCCCTAGTGCACGTGGCCCATTCAGTGGGCCGTTTTGATCGCGCTGCTTCTCCTGACACAGTACGAGACAGAGGCAACTTCTGTCTTTAAAAATAAGTTGGACTTATTGGGGTGTTTTGTTTTGTTTTGTGGAACGAAGAAGTCACATGGAGGAGGCACATGGGATCCAGACGATGTTGCGAGGGCCCCCCGCGAAAATCTGTGAGTGCCCAGTACCAAGCGTGCAATAAAATGCTCATCTGATGGAGCTCTTAAGGCATAGTCTAGTAGTTCTTCTACCTGGTGAAAAGTAAGCTCCTATGATGAGTTATTCTTAGAGTTTAGGTTCCTGGTTAGCCTTGGCTGGCTAATTCTGTTTCATTTTATTTGCCTGTATTTCCATTATTAATTATTCCATTATTAATCACAATGGGTAGACTCTACTTCCAAAATATTCAATGAAGAATGGCTTTCAGCCTGTCCAACCTTGCAGGGCTGGAAGTGCAGGCTCTCATTTGTTACAACGGGGAAGGAGGCAAGAAGTTGAAAGTAAAAATAATGAATGCCCTTTGAACTCATTCCACAGCCACAAGGCTCTTTCTCATTTAACTGCAAGACACATGGATAAAAACCAAAATAAATAAATAATCAGCCTCCTTCAATGGCTACATTCCAGCTGTTAAACAGTTTTGCTCAGGTTTCCACCCAAAAAAGTACAGTGTTTTCTGTAGCTAGCAGCCACCAGTCATCAAAAGCCATCAATTCTCATGTATACAAGCAGGCCCTAGCCAACAATGTTCACTGAAGAAATATGTTTAGCTATTGACATACAAAAGACTAGAGAGAATGTTATGCAAGCTTCAATTGTGGTTGGAATGAAATAAAAGCAAAGCAAATAAGGGGGGACATTTGATTGTGTGTTGTTTTGTTTTCAAGATGCAAAAGATTTCGGACAATATTTATATTTAATAACAAAATAAACAACTGCATTAGTTTTAAATAGAGAGAGGATAAAACTACCACTGACTCCTGTTTTATGAGGCCAAATCCAAAATGATTAGAACTGCTATGGTCTGCAAAGGACAAGAAAGGCTCTTCTGTTCTTTCTGGATAGTGAAGCCAACAATGCCCTAGATTTAAAGGCTAAATAGTCAAGTTCAAGCCCCTTCTTAACCAAATGAAAAACAATGAGTGTCCAGCCATACAAATTAACTTTCCTAGAGGATTAACCCTCTGTGCACTCCAGCTCTATCCTATGCTGGATGGGAATTATGGGAATTGCAGTCTAACATATATGGAAGGCACCAGGTTGGGGAAGACTGATCTACATTTCATTTCGTTTATTATAATTCTATACCGACCAAAAGCTGAATCTCTGAGCAGTTTACAAAGAGTAAAAACTGTTATAAAATTGCATTATACATAGAACTTCTTTAAATGAGCGATTTATAGCTCACTTGTTACTGGCTTCTCATGGATGTTTGCGGGTCCTTTTGATGATGCATTCAGCCTCCTGTGCATCTCCGCTCCTTTTCTCAGTTTTAGCGTCACAAAATAAACCTCAGAAAACCCGACTCTTCTGAAGGGGTGATATAAAATGCCCACTAGGGGGTGCTGTCCCATTGAAATGTACAGGCCATGTGGTCACTGCTCTCTTCTCCATGTAATTGTGCTCGTTTCAAACATGGACGAGAACCAGGAAGAAAGTAATGGTAAGGAAACACATCTGAAGAGACCCATAGTATAAAAACCCATTTATATGCAAACATATAAACAGGCAGCATACACACAGACACACATGTATCTAAACAAGTTTTAAACAATCAATAAGAAAAATACAGGAACTGATTAAAACCTCGTCATATGCTCCCTAGTGCCTGAGAGAAGAGGAATGTCTTAACCTAGCACCAAAATGATAACAATGTTGGTGCCAGGTGGGCCTCATTGGGGAGATCTTTGCAGAGCCCTCTCTCTTGTTGCTGTCTTCCAAGCCTCCTTCGAGGGAGACACCCGGAGGAGGGCCTTAGAGGATGAATGTGTATACAGTTAGGTTCATGCAGGGAGTGGTGCCTTTATAAAGCTTCTTTAACAATCTGGAGAAAGTGGATAGGAAGACATCTTTCTCCCTCTCTCATACTACTAGAACCCAATGGAAACATCCCATGGAGCTGATTGGTGGGAGATTCAGGACAAATAAAAGGAAGGACTTCTTCACACAGCGCATAGTGAAATTATGGAATTCATTACCACAAGATGTAGTGATGGCCACCAGTTTGGATGGCTTTAAAAGGGGGTTGGATAAATCCCTGGAGGAGAAGGCTATCAATGGCTCCTAGTCCTGATGGCTATGGGCTACCCCCAGTATCAGAAGCAGTAAGCCTGTGTGCATCAGTTGCTGGGGAACATGAGTGGGAGGGTGCTGTTGCACTCATGTCCTGCTTATGGGCTTCCTATGGGCCACTGTGTGAACAGAGTGCTGGACTAGATGGACCTTTGGTCTGATCCAGCATTGCTCTTCTGTTCTTCTGTTCTTAATCTCTTTAACAGGGTAGATACTGTGTTAGAAACCCCCTCCTGGACCCATGGGCACTGGGATTCCTCTTCTCTGGAGCATATATTTTTCTTTGTACCTTTTCCATGAATGGAAACTGTTTCAATTCATGCATCTTCTTCGCTGGATTGTGAGAATATGTTACAGTACTTTTAGGAAAGAGTTACTGGGAGCTGGCAATTCCTGTCAAGACAGCAAATTTCACTTGAACATTATTGTATAGTTGGGATTAAATGCACACACACACAAACACACACACACACGCACACACACTTGTTCTAACCCATTCCCTACTTGCTTCACTTCCAAACAGTGAATTGGTCTTTTGTATATCTTTGCAATACATATCCGTAGGGAATGTATTGCAAAAGGAGATTTTAAAACCAGGGTATTGTTATGGGCTGGGATATGTGTAAAACAAGGATATGTGTAAAGCCAGAGTATTGTTTTGGATTGGGGACTAGTCTGAATGACTTTCCATGGGTTCCTTATAGCTCAGTGTCTATGATCCAGGATCTCTCTGAAAATATTCAGGACTTCTTAAAGGATAGTTGATCGCTGGTTTCAATGGGAGCTAGAATTATCCAAGAAGGCAGAGCTGACTCATCTTTCTTCCCTCCACTAGACAAGGGGGGGGGGGACGATGCATAAGATCTGTGTGTGCAGCAGGAAGTCGGTTTGTGCTGGAACAGGACCTGAAAAGGAGGTAGAGAACTGACCCTGCTCTCTCCAGGAATCCAATGGACTCGAAATTTGTCCTAGATTTCTGGTGGAGAAAAGGAATTGATTGGAGAGTTAATACTGTGAACCCACTTTTTATGCTCAACTTATACATGTGTGTAAATCTAAACTTTATATTACAAAAACATCTTAGGTCACCATTGACTTCCTTCTACGGAAATAAGAGTCCTGGACAAGCACAGGATCTCTCCACTCAGAAATGGAGTACACACCTGTAACAATATAAACAGATATTGGCTCACATCACTCTTATTTGCAACAGGGAGAAATGGGCAAATAGGACCCACAACTGTGAAATTTGAAACAAAATAAAGGAACAAATAAATAAAGCCTGACACGGCCATTCCTGTCTCTAAAGCAATCTTCCCTGCCCTCTGAATTCCAATAAGTAAATTCACAATTTCAAGATGGACTCTAAACATTGTCTTCATCCCCTGTGGGAGCAATGTCAGCTGAGTTCCTTCTATTCATGAAGAGGAGGGAAACTAAATCAATCCCCAAGTTGAGCATATGTAGATGGCTCTTATTAACATACCTGTCCCAATCCATGTGTGGTATGTGGATGTGTGACGCACGTAGAACCAATGCACGAGACACTCAAACAAGCCTCCAGCCCTGATGAAAAAGTTTTGCAGGGGGCCTGGGGACAAAGTCCCATGAGGAGTGTGTTCAGAGGAGGGCAACCAGGATGATCAGGGGTCTGGAAACAAAGCCCTATGAAGAGAGACTGAAACAACTGGGCATGTTTAGCCTGGAGAAGATAAGATTGAGGAGAGACATGATAGCACTCTTCAAATACTTAAAAGGCTGTCACATAGAGGAGGGCCAGGATCCCTTCTCAATCCTCCCAGAGTGCAGGACACGGAATAATGAGCTCAAGTTACGGGAAGCCAGATTCCGGCTGGATATCAGGAAAAACTTCCTGACTGTTAGAGCAGTACAACAATGGAACCAAAGAGCTAGTGAGTTTGTGGGCTCTCCCACACTAGAGGCATTCAAGAGGCAGCTGGACAACCATCTGTCAGGGATGCTTTAGGGTGGATTCCTGCATTGAGCAGGGGGTTGGACACAATGTCCTTGTAGGCCCCTTCCAACTCTACTATTCTATAATTCTATGAAAGTTTGAGTTGGGTATGTTTCGCCTGGAGAAGAGGCAGTTGAGGTGATATGATAGCCACCTTCAAATATTTGAGGGACTCTCAAATAGGAGGTGGAACAAATTTGTTCTTTGTTGCTCTGGAGCGCCAATCTGAACTAATGGGTTCAAATGACAGCAGAGGGAATTTTGACTAAACATTAGGAAGCCCTTCCTGATGGCATGAGTTGTCCGGTAGTGCAACAGGTGGCCTCAGAAGGGGACAGATTCTCCTTCATTACATATTTTTAAACAGAGGTTGGGAGGTCACCCATCAGGGATGCAATGGCAGGGGATAGTTCGTTTAGAGTTCTGATGGATTCTGACTGAAACCCGGAGCAGATTCACTGCCCCACTGACATCATTGCCGCCCGCCTCCACTACATTTAAAGTCCCTGCCAATTCTAAGATCGTCATTAGAAGGAGGGGAAATCGTGTTTCCCTCCCATTGCTTTAGCCTCCTGCTCTTGTCCCACAATAGGGACGAACAGCTTCCTCTTCCTTCACGCAGGGAAGAAAAGAGGAAGCAGCAACAACCGTGTGGCCTGTTCAGTGGGCATTTTTTATCGCGCTGCTTTTCCCGCACACAGCAGGAAATGGCAGCAAGTTTCGGTAAAAAACAAAATCTGATTTACCGGGTGGTGTGTGTGTGTGTGTGTGTGTGTGTGAAAAAAGAGCAGAAGGAGTTGGAGACGCATGGAAGGCGGAGGGCGGTGTCAAAAGGACCCGCGAAAAACTCTGAGTGGCCAATACCAAGCGTGTGATAAAATGCTTGTCTAATGACGTGCTAAGATTCTACAGTCAGTGTGCATGGCATTTTACTGGCTACATAGGAAGAAGTAAACCCCTCGTTCCCAAGAAGAAGCTTACAATCTAAAACTGTAGAGAGAGGGAGAGAAAGGAACAAGGGGAGAGAGAGAATGTGAGTAAATGCCATCACACATACTTAAAACTTGGTTATAGTTTTGAACGAGAATAAATAGGGACAATCGAAAACAATGTTCTTACATCAAATTAAATGCTTCTCATTGAGAGTTCGTGGGGTTCCCATAAATATTAATCACAATAAGCCACCGCAGAAGGCTGTGTGCAAAAATGAGGAAGGAAAAGTTAAATGTTTTGTAGATGTGAAAAATGATCATTCCCTTGAACAATTGCAGTTAGCTGATTCACAACCATCTGTTTTCATTCATTCCAGACTTTATGCCTTCACACTGCTAGATTCCTATCCAGCACAGACTAGGGGGCCAGGGAGTGGTTTCTTTGCTAAACATGGTGTGCGTGCATGTGTATGTGTGTGTCATGCACACCCAGGATGACATGGTTGGAATAATATGGATGGATGAGGGAAGGAGCTCTTTACGAACTTCCTTTACTGATCTGGTTTTACAGACAAGTCGTCCGACTCAACTTACACAGTGCAATCAGTGGTTTTGCTTTGGCAAAGAGAATGCGCATCCCTACATGTTCCTGCTCCAAATGAAACAGACTCACTGCTATTGTCTGACCACACAGACAAAGGCCCTTCCAGTCATTCTTAAAAGCTTGGAAGTGGTTTCCTCCTCCATGCAGATGGTCAAGAGCAGACTCCCCCAACCTCATGCCCTCCAGATGTGTAGGCCTGCTGGCTGTGGATAATGGGCATTGTAACCCAACACATCTGGAGGCAATAAGGCTGGGGAAGGCTGAACAAGGGTATACCTCTAACTTCCCAGAAGCCGGTGTTATAGAAGCCACAGGCGCTAGATCTAGGGATCGGAGAACCAGAGGTTTTTGAGCTCACCAAAATCCTCTCCACTTCACTTCACAGCCCACCTCCGTTTAATTTATTTATTATTGCATTTATATCCCACCTTTTCCCTCAGCATACATAATCCTCCTCCTCTCCATGTTTATCTTCACAACACAACCCTGTGAGGGAGGTTGGGCTGAGAGTCTGTGACTGACCCAAAGTCACCCAGTGGGTTTCCATGGCCGAGTAGGGACTAGAACCCGGATCTCCCAACTCCCAGTCCAACACTTTAGCCACCACACCACACCTTTTCATGTTTGACCTGTTTCTTGGCTTGTTCAAATGGGGAAAGTACACATTTCAAATGGGAATAGTGAGCTTTCGTGTGCATATTTTTCCAAAGTGTGCACGTTTCCCTCACTGACTAATGCATAAAAATGTGTCTTCCTTTTTTTAAAATGCATTTCAACAACAACAAAATACAAATCCATAGGGGGTGAGCGGTCAGCTTGGGATCGAAGAAGGGGCAACTTTTAGCCCCCAGCCTGAGCTTCTGCACCCTTGGCCTAGCGAGACAGTGGCCTTGCACGCCCCTCGTCACTTACGTCAGCTCATAGAGTCTAGGAGTATCCAAGGGAAAGCCCTCTTCTCAAGCCATGGCAGCTGTGGTCATCTGTATTATTCTGTCAAGTAGGGAAGGTTATGCCATAAGTTGTGGTTAAATTATTGCCTATATGTGCTCATGCACATCTTGCAAGTGATGTGTGGGGATTTGTTGCTCTTTCCATGTGTGTGTGTGTGTGTATTGTTTTGTTAGGTGAATGGATAGATGCAATTGGATGAATGAACATATGAATGTACACATTCTGTGGTATACACCGAGAGGTGTGCACAGGCACTCCTTTGCATGTGCATTATATTGTATATTGCAAACTGTCCCATGCATATTTCTATTCAACGTTAGCCACCCTAGATTCCAAGAGAGATCCTAAAAGCAGACCTTGTTGCCACAGCCATCCGTAACTGTGTCCATGAAATGCCATGTGTCATACAAGTCACCTGAAGGGATTGTCGGAGGCCAATGTTACTAGGGGCTGGGAAGGGGGGGGAAGCAGCATAGGTGCCTTTCTGATTGAGAGATTCCATTGGTACCCCATAATGATCTGTGAAAACCTCAGGCTGCAAGCCCAGAAAGAAGATCCAAATTGGATCCATCTCTGGGAGCTGTAAAGTACTAAGCCAAAGTACAGTCTGAGGTTTTCCATTCCATGGTATAATTATTGATTTAGGTGGAGGGAGAGTGCATGAAAATTTACTCTGAGAAAACAAGAGAATGGAATGATAAGATGCTTTGAGCGTGATTATTATTATTATTATTATTATTATTATTATTATTATTATTATTTATATAGCACCATCAATGTACATGGTGCTGTACATTTATCAGCTTAGGCCTCATCTTGAGTACTGCATCCAGTTCTGGGCACCATACTTCAAGAAGGATGCAGACAAGCTGGAGGGGGTTCGGAGGAGGGCAGCAGGGATGATCAGGAGTCTGGAAACCAAGCCCTGTGAGGAGAGACTGAAAGAACTGGGGATGTTTAGCCTTAAGAGAAGGCTGAGGGGAGACATGATAGCATTCTTCAAGTACTTGAAAGGTTGTCACACAGAGGAGGGCCGGGATCTCTTCTCGATCATCCCAGAGTGCAGGACATGGAATAACGGGCTCAAGTTACAGGAAGCCAGAATCCAGCTGGACATCAGGAAAAACTTCCTAATTATTAGAGCAGTATGACAATGGAACTAATGACCTAGGGAAGTCGTGGGCTCTCCCACCCTAGAGGCCTTCGAGAGGCAGCTGGACAGCCATCTGTCAGGTATGCTTTAAAGTGGATTCCTGCATTGAGCAGGGGGTTGGACTCGATGGCCTTTTAGGCCCCTTGGATTTCCCCAATAGAGTTTTGGCTGAAACCCGGAAAGAATTTACTGCCCCACTAACATTGGAGTCACCAGCTCCCATTGATTCACACTCTGGTAACCTCCTATTTAGACGATTGCAATGCATTGCATGTGGGACTATCTCTGAAAACCCTCTGGAACCTTCAGTTGGTCCAAAGTAGGGCAGTACGACTAACTAATACTAGCCAATGTGATCATATCATGCCAGTACTTCACCAGCTGCTTTAGCTGCTAGTCCATTTCTGTGCCCAGTTGAAAGTCCTGGTTTTAACCTTTAAAATCCTAGAAGGCTTGGGGCCAGGATACCTGAAGGAGCATCTCTTCCCATATTTACCTAGATCATCTGAAGCTCTCATCCAGGGGGCCCTGCCCAATGAGGCAACAGGGGTGACTACATGAGAGAAGGCCTATTTAGTGGTAGCACCCTGTTTGTGGATTGCTCTCCCCTACCTACATTGTGGCACCTACATTGTGACATTTCCAATGCCAGGTGAAGATTTATTTCTTTTTCATTCTCCCGGGAATTTTAAGAACCATTTTGAGTGCTTTAGTACTCTATTCCGCAGCTGGCTTTAATTTCGTTTTATTATATTGTCAAGGTTTTATTCTTTGTGGTTGGGTTTTATCTTGGGTTTATTCTGTGCTGTTTACATTTTTCATTTTAATGTTTGTACTGTATGTTTTTCACTGCCCAGAGAACTTTGGTTATTGGGTGGTTTAAAAGGAGAGTAAATAAAATAAATTAGATAAAAAAATAAATAGGCTCACAGCAGTCGCGCAGAATCGCCCCTGGAGACCTGGGTCCAATTTTCACAGCAATCAAAAATGATATATACATGAACTTGAATGAGCCACTTTATAGTCTGACCCATTGGAACAGCGATGTTGTTCCCACAGCTCAGCAAGCTAAAGTACCGCTTTTCACAGCGGGATGTTGGGAGATGCAGCTCTGCAGCCTATTAACATTTCCTGTGGGGAGTCTCCAGGCCCTGTCCTAGTTTAGAGAGAAAGGGTGGTCTTTCTGTGTGTGTTTTCCTGTCTTGTCTGAAGTGTAAACATGAACACAGGGCAAGGCAGGATCTATACTACTGCTTTAAAACAGTTTATGACAGCAATGACAAGTAGGGTGACCATATGAAAAGGAAGACAGGGCTCCTGTATCTTTAACAGTTGCATAGAAAAGGGAATTTCAGCAGGTATCATTTGTATACATGCAGCACCCGGTGAAATTTCCTCTTAATCCCAGCAGTTAAAGCTGCAGGAGCCCTGCCCTCTTTTGTATTTGGTCAAGGTGGCAGGGCTCCTGTAGCTTTAACTGTTGTGATGAAGAGGGAATTTCACCAGGTTCCCCATATAGACAAATGACACCTGCTGAAATTTCCTTTTCAATACGACTGTTAAGGATACAGGAGCCCTGTCCTCTTTTTCATAGGGTCACCCTACCCATATCAGCCTGCTCACACTTTAAGATCAGAAAGAGAGGCCCTTCTCATTTGCCCACTTATGAGAGCAATTAGGTGGATGAGTACACCTGAAAGGGCCTTCTCTGCAGTGACCCCTCACCTTTGGAACAAACTCCCATCAGAAGTCCGCCATGCACCATCCCTGCAGGCTTTAAAGAAGGCCTTGAAAACATTTTATTTTACTGCAGCCTTCCTGTGATATGAGTACCATTATTGCTGCTATTGTCATTGTTGTTCTTGCCAGTTTTATCGTTTTTAAATGATATTTTATTGTGATTAGGTTTTCATTGCTTTTAACATTCTAACTGGTTTTTTTAAAATGTTTTTTATTGCTGTAAGCTGCTTTGTGATGGTTTGTGCCCTGAAGGGTGGCCAAGAAATATTTTAAATTAAATAAATTAATGGCTCACAGGGGCACTGTGATTTCAAGAAACTCAAATGCTCTTTGAATGTTACAGGCAAAAGAATCAGTGACAATTTAGCGACTCATCACTTATTGCCGCCTCCCCCAACCTGATATCTTCCAGATCTTTTGGACTACAACACCCATCAGCCCCAGTCACCATCATGAATGATCAGGGATGATGGGAGCTGTAAACAGCTGGAAGGCACCAGGTCGGGAAGGCTGGTTTACTGTGAGGTCTGAAGGGGCGTTCAACAGTGGTTTAGTGGAGCCAGCCAGGAGTCACAGGAACATTGCTCAGGCAGTTTTTTTATTAGCAGAGTTGCTGACATCATCTCTCATCTCTCTCTCCCCCCCCCTCCCGCCTCAGATTTCCCTGTTCCCTCTGAGCTTAGCTGCAATCCTCAGCGTAGCTGAGGGGAAATGAATTTCCCCAACAACAATGCATTGTTCTCTGTTATGATGCAAAGTCCTTTAAGGTGACTTGATCTTGACTGGGCAATGAAGGCCCCACAAAAGATTGGCTCCTGAGCCTGCCTTCATGACGTCGCTTTGGCATCCCCTCTGCCGTTAAACCCCACAGTTTCTCTGCTGTGGGGTGGTGGCAGGCATAGGTGTACGCAAGGGGTGAGCCAGGTGTTCCCAGGCACACCCTAATGTCTGAAGCAATAAGTGTGGCTTTGAGGGGGCCTTTGAGTAGGGATCCAGACACAGTGGGAATAGTCCTCTAACTGCCCTCTGGCTGCTCCACTACCACTCCAAAGAACCGCTGTTTCCCAGAGAGTACCATTGCCCCTGGCAGCAGGAGCAAAAAGGAATCGCTTTGCTGGGAGCCTCTCTGTCGGGAGCCGAGCTTCAAAGAGGCAAGGAGGAGGGCCCCCGAATATCACCTCGTAAGCCCCTCCTCCGGCCAGTGTCACCACAATGCCCCACTAATGCTGGAGCTTGAGGAGTGTCTCCTCATCTCCCCACCCCCCCAACTGCAACGGGGGGGCCCACGGTCAGGCAAGCCGAACACGGAGTAGGGCATCAGTGTCTACAGTGTTTAAAAAATAAATGAATAAAAATAAATATCCTTTATGATTGAGTATCAATACTTGTTTGCCTTTAAAAGAAAATCCCTGGGTGCACACCCTAATGTAAGCCTATGCTGCAGGGTCTTGCTATTTACTGTGTTATCTGTACAGCACCATGTACATTGATGGTGCTATATAAATAAATAAATAAATAATAATAATAATAATAATAATAATAATAATAATAATAATAATAATAATAATAAATGTGCTGCACACACCTATGGTGGCAGGTAATCCCCGGAAAGGAGGCAGTGCGGGCTTTCAGCTCAGCAGACCCGCCCCTGCCCGGGTTCTGGCAACCAATCAGAGGTCGCCTTCCATCTAGGAATGCCCCTGGCTCAATGCCGGAGTGAGAACAGACAGCAGAAGAACCATGCTGACCTCTCTTCAGTGGGAAGAGTCGGGGTAAGACCCCGACTTTTCTAATGCACAGATTTGTCTATTTGCCCTGCAGCGGCTGTGAATTGGCATTTAAGTCGTATAACCGACACAGCCCCGATTCACAGCCATCGTGGGGGCAAAGTTGACGTTTAGACAGTCCCTTGGTGGAGCTGAAACAGCTAGCACTGGTTTGTTGATATGGGTCAGCGCAGTTGCCTGCATTTTTGGCCTCTCCTTGGGAGCATGGCTTTGGCAACGGTCACGCTAAGTGCCTGTACTTTGAAATTTATCACTACCTTTACTCCTGAACCTTCTCTCCTGTATTAAGTAGTGTGACACATAACTGATCCATATAGTTCACATAACCCTACCATTTGCACAGTTGCAGATACTCAAAAAACAACTGCTGTGATTGCATGTATATATGATGGCGGTCGTAAGGACAGAATCCTTTCAAAAGAGTCACCGTCTTCCATATCATCCATGCCAAGTTCCAGGCTCATGGGCAGCGCTACATGATGCTGTGGGTGATCACAGGTGTGTGTGTTTGTGTGTGTGCCATGTATATGAATTAGATGCACAAGCTCAGAGTTTTTGCCAGTAAACCAGTTTTAATATATATTTGACTGGTACTAAATTTCAGCCACAACATTTTAACAACATTATTCATGAAAACAACATTTGTCAAGGCTGTTCCAGACAGGGCAGAGTTCTACCACAACGCCCCCTCTCTTCCAGATCTGCTCTAAAACATGGAAGGAGAAGTTGCCTGGTGCAAATGAACATTTATTCAACATTTAAAGTTTCTGTTTATCTGTCTCGCGAAGTTGTCTCTTACTTTCACAAACTTTGATGCAACACTTTCCAACTCCCAGCTTTCTGAGCTCCGAGACTTCTCCTGAGTTGAGGTAGTGATTGCTGTAGAAGTTGTAGGCAGCTGGTATCTTGCTGTCCATTCTCTTTCAACCTACAGATAAAGAGCTTGTAGAGTAACAGACTGAAAGGGCCCACCCCATCTTGAAAAAACAAAGTACCTTTTCCTCCCTAGGATCAATTGCTGGGGTGAAAATTGTAGATAGATAGTAATCAATAAATAATAATAATAATAATAATAATAATAATAATAATAATAATAATAATAAATTTATTTCTTACCCGCCTCTCCATTTTGATCAAGGCAGGGAACAACAGTAAACAGTAAAATACATAAAACTGAATTAAAACATAATATACATTGTTAAAACATCCTTAAAAACATTCTAAAAACTTCTTAAAATTCCACTGGATAGGCCTGCCGGAAGAGATCAGTCTTTATAGCTTTCTTGAATGCTAGTAGACTGTTAAGTTGACGAGTCTCCTCCGGCAGGCCATTCCACAGTCTGGGAGCAGCAGAAGAGAAGGTCCTCTGGGTAACAGCTGTTTATCTAGTTTTTGCTAGCTGAAGTAGATTTTTCCCAGAGGACCTGAGTGTGCAGGGCGGATTGTACGGGAGAAGGTGATCCTGCAGGTAGCCTGGGCCCATGTAGGGCTTAAAAGGTAATAAACAACACTTTATTCTTCGCCCAGAAACTAATTGGAAGCCAGTGAAGAGATTTTAAAACTGGTGTAATTTAGTCCCCCCTAGGTGTACCAGTGACCAGCCTGGCTGCCATATTTTGAACTAGTTGAAGTTTCCGGACTAGGCACAAAGGTAGCCCTATGTAGAGCACATTGCAGAAGTCAAGCCTTGAAGTTACCAGTGCATGCACTACCATTTTTAGGTCTTCTAACTCTAGGAAGGGGCGCAGCTGGGTATCAGCTGAAGCTGATAGTAGGCACTCCTGGCCGTCGCATCTATCTGGGCTGTCATTTGGAGCAACTGATCTAGGAGAACCCCCAAGCTGTGAACACAGTCTTTCAGGGGGAGTGTAACCCCATCCAGAACTGGTTGACACACCTCCAAACCCTGGTTGTGGCCTTTGAGAGCAAGCACCTCCGTCTCGTCTGGATTCAGCTTCAGTTTGTTTTTCCTCATCCAACCCAGATACATAACATGTATCTGTTTATAGCAAAAAGGCCATTACAAAATACAATACTATATGAAATATAACAATACCAAAAATATAAAATGTAGCAATAAAAGCAACCAGAAAGTAACACACCTTTACAAAAGGTCTGTAAGAGATCATCTCCCTTATGGTCCACTGCAGACATTTTTTAAAAATGGTGATGAATTTTCTTTGTTGCTACTGCAAAGGTAGCAACCTTGTTTGTAATGAAGTTGCTATCATCCGCTAACAAGTCACATATAATGTCAGCTGGGGGACCAGCCTGCTCTTGTTCTCAAAACACCTCCCAGAAAGTGAGCCCAGGGTCACAGGCCGCTTTCAAATGAAATAAAAATGCCCTCTAAGGCCCTTTCTACACCTCCAGGAGGGAGGGGGAAGGATCTCGCAATATTCTGCTCACGAGATTCTCCCCCTGGATCCATACTCACATGCGACATCCCAGAAGGAAGGAGGGATGTTGCGCCCGCCATTTTTTTAAAAAGGGGAGATGAGCACAATTGCGCTCCAACAAAAAAGTAAACATTGACCCTGCTCCCCCCCGAAGGGCATGGAGCGCCCAAAGAGCTCCGTGCCCCATGCCCATTTCCCCCTCCTCGTGTTTACTCATGAGGAGGTGGGACAAAGCAGGGGCAGGCGGCCACACATCTCCCGCGGACCATCCCGGGACTGCAGAAAACCCAGGAAATACCCATTTTCGATTGTTCCCAGGGTCATCCCCGGTTGACTCTGGGATCCCCTGTGCATCATTTGGACGCACAGGGCCGACTCTGGGGTGACCCCGGGAAAAACAATGGTGTAGAAAGGGCCTAAGTCTCCAGTGTTCCCTCCTCCAAAGGAAACCAAAACCTGTGTAGCATTACCCCTGGGTCTTCTCACTGCTTGTAAGTATGTACAGAAACATGCACACACGCATATTTGAGAAAGCAAGGCAGCTGATTAATGAGTCACCTTCCAACAGCAAAGAGACAACGTCATTTGCAGAAGCAAACAAAAGGAAAGAAACAGCATTTTAAGCTTCAGTTGACAAAAACAGGATCCATAAAACACAAACACTCCTCCTTGAGTTCTGCTCCGATTGTTATTATTACAGGTTCAGATGACCCCATTGTTATTATTCCCTCTTACCAGCCAAGATAAGCGTGCCCCACTGTGCGCGTCTCAGCACTTTTTGCTCCCTGCTTACTTACATTTCGGAGAAATCACCACGCTGGAAACTCTAGTCACATGGTCAAAGGGTTGAATGTTACAGTATAAACAGGACCCCTCTAGATTAAATGGGGTTTTCAAAGCTGTTTTTACTTTCACCTTTCTGAAATTAGAATGTGGGGGAGTGAACACAAAAATGAAATGAATCAGTATTTGCCTTTTTTTAAAAAAAGTGTGTACGTTAAGTAGCAAGTAAAATTATTCTGGCAGGAAACTCAAAATACTCCTGTCATTTATATAAGGCAAGATGAGTGCTGGAAGAGGGAACTCTAGGCATAGTCGCTGACGATGAATGCAAGAACACAGATGTATTGTTTGATCCAGTCCAGCCTCCTGTTCGCACAATAACCAACCAGCTGCATGTGGGAAACCCAGAAGTAGAACATGAGTGCAGCAGCTTCCTCCAGCTCATGTTCAACTGGTGCGCAAAGGCATACTGCCTCTGATACCGAAGCCATCAGGATTGATAGCCATTGAGAAGACTTTCTCCTGCAGAAATTTGTCTACCCACCCACCCCTTTTAAGCATAAGAACTTAAGAAGAGCCATACTGGACAAAATCAGCACTCTGTTCACCCAGTGGCTAACCAGCTCACAACCAGAGCATTGGTGCAACAGCACTCTCCCACCCATGTTCCCCAACAACTGGTGAATATATGCTTACTGCCTCCAATATTGGAGGTAGCACATAGCCATCAGGACTTGTCCTCCCAGAAAGCCATCCAAATTGGTGGCCGTAGCTACATATTGTGGTAGGGAATCCCATCATTTAACTATGCACCGTGTGAAGAAAACCTCTGTATTATCTGTCCCGAATTTTCCACCTATCAGGAAGCTGCATGGCTTTGGGAACCAGCATCCATTACACTCATTAGGAGGCTTCTCTCTCTCTCTGTGGTGTCTCATTAAAAGGCAAATGAATGACACTGGCTGTTTGCTACTAAGTTGTTCCCAGAAGAAGAGTACATTTCCCCTGCTCCCTACTCCCCCCTGTTTTGTCTCAATTAGACTAAATTAATTTTCAGTGGAAGCAGGTGGAAGTCTCTATTTGGTTCCCATGGCTGTTAATTGTTATTGCCGACACTGCTTAAAGGAGACAAAACCACAAAAAACATGGCTACTGTACCATTCAAATCTCAAAGCAATTGATTTCAAATACTTGAAAGGTTGTCACACAGAGGAGGACCACGATCTCTTCTCAATCACCCCAGAGTGCAGGATGTGGAATAATGGGCTCAAGTTATAGGAAACCAGATTTCGGCTGGACATCAGGAAAAACTTCCTGATTGTTAGAGCTGTACGACAATGGAACCAATGACCTAGGGAGGTTGTGGGCTCTCCCACACTAGAGGCCTTCAAAAGGCAGCTGGACAACCATCTGTTGGGGATGCTATAAGGTGGATTCCTGCATTGAGCAGGGGGTTGGACTTGGTGGCCTTGTAAGCCCCTTCCAATTCTACTATTCTACGATTCCATGATTCTATGATTTAAGAGAAACCTTTGCATCCACTGGCTGATGTTCACCCCTTGGACAGTCTTCTTGGTGTTGTGTGCAGTCCTATTGTTGCTGAATTTCACCTCAAATGGAATTAACCAACGGATTTCAGCAGGAGCTTGTCTGAGCTTTCCTTGAGAAGGATTTCTGGTGGGGAACTACTAAAAACTGGCCATAGGTCTGATGAATTTTGGCACCAAGATCTTTGCGATCTCTAAATATAGCCTACAATACTAGGCTTTGGAATGCAGCTCAACCTCAGGAATAGGAGATATGCTGACCTGGACCCTAGCCAAGAGGTGATGGTATAGATTCTTAGTGGAGGCTGGTGGCTGTGATGTCAGTGGAGCAGTGAATCTGCTCCGGGTTTCAGTCAGAACTCTGAAGGAACTCTCCAAGGTGTTTCACACCTTAGATAGCTCCTTTATCTTTGTGACTGATTCTGACTGAAACCTGGAATGGATTCACTGCTCCACTAATATCACAGCCACCAGCCTCCACATTGATCGTATATATTCTGTCAGAATCTACAAGATCTCCTGAAACTCCACTCCTGAAATTGCAAGTGTGGTGAAGCAGCGTTTGTTAATTCATTTGCTGTTAACCAAATTCATTTGGTGGTTAACCAAACAGGCAAACATCACTACAGGCTAAGAGTAAATTTCAATCTATTAAATGCTTTATTTAAGAAACTTACGAACTCAAGCACAATAGCATGATGATTATATGACCCTTAGAAACTTTCCCGTGTGGCTACATTATCAGCAGTGAAAGAGAAGGTAACATAAGTATGAGATTAACCAAAAGAATTGCAATTGTCAAAGCTGGCACTACAATTGTAGCGAGCGAGATAACAAATGGAATTTCTAACGTTGTTACGGCTCCTCCTTTTCTTCCTCCTGCTTACGGTTTAAAGCTAAACTAAAACATGCTAAGTGAGGTGCACTTAGAGATAGGGGCCCACTGATGGCATCTTGGCCAAGCCCTCCCCAAAGCCTTCTGCCAGCACTGCTGCTAGCACTAGATAAGCTAACACCAGGGGAGCATCTATGGCTTGGCCTTAGGGTGCCAATTTCCAGGGCTCTGCAGACCAGAGGCACCCCAAATAGCCACCCATAGAGTGGCAGGTGAGTGGGGCAGGGGCAAAAAGCCCCAGCAGCACCAGCCAGGCCAGCATGGGCATATTCTCCCTCCCTCCCTCTCTCTCTCTCTCTCTCTCTCTCTCTTTCTTTAAATGAGCATTTTATAGTACGCTCATGACTGGCCACTCACAGATGTTCACGGGTCATTTTGATGATGACGTCAGCCTCCTGCGCATCTCCTGCTCCATTCCCCGGTTCTTGTGGTAAAAATATAAAGCTCAGAAAACCCAACTCTTCTGAGATATATCGATATTTGTCGGGTTTAACTGCTGTATACAGGCAAAGTTGTGCTATAAAATGCCCACTAGAGGGCACTGTCTCATTGTACTGCATTGGATTTTACAAGCCATGTGGTCGCTGCTCTCTTCCTCATGCCATTACAGCTCGTTGCAAACGCAGAAGAGAAGCAGGAAGCAGAGCCATGGTAAGGAACGTGATTTCCCCGTCTGAAGGAGTGCTTTCTCTCTCTCCCCCACGTAAATGTGTTTCGCATCAGGGCACTAGAAGCAAACTCCCTTTTATTTCTGTATTCACAATGGTACTTTCATTTAGGTGAGTTTAAAATGTGAACCTGTACATGCTCAGAGTATTTCTTTTTTTATCAGGGTTAGAAGGGTTTTTTGCGGGGAGATGCAGTTTGGTTGCTCTAACTTATCAAGAATGTAGAAACAGTTGTCAAGCATGGAATCAAGGAGGGTGTTTAAATGGCCATGTGTATTAATTCAGGTGTGTGTGTGATGCCACCCCCACTTGATCTTCTTTTATTTCTCTTATTAAATCAAAGGATCCCAGCTATGGGTCATCAGAATGCTGCACCAGACTCTTTTTGGCCTCACAGCAGCCAGCCAGAAAGAACTTTTAATTGACATTAAGTAAGGTTATGCAGTTACAAAGCTTATGGTTTCATCAGTTTCGATGCTAGTTTGTTTCATACAGTTTCCTTTACAATCCTGCCTACTCTACCCCTCTAAACTACACTCTCTCCTCCCAATCACTCTGTTCCCAAAATAATAAAATCTGTTCTTCCTACACTCTCTAGACCTTCCACAGAAAACCCCTAGATCTTAACTTCAATTTCAGCAGACCCTGACGCACTTCAGCAGCCTCCCAACATACAATTCTACTGCTTTTCTTCACTCCTCCCCCTCACGACTAACAACCAATCCAGACCTTTGAACCACCAGCCAATCAGCATGCACTTCACATTCTCTCCACTCTCTCCCACCAGATTTAACTACTTACCAACGTTGTATTTGAAGTCCACACAGCGCATACATCTTAAATGGCAGTATCATTAAAACATCACAAAGACTTACATTATATAAATTAGCAACAAACAGTAAAACATCACAGTGTGCTTCACACACCTGAATGAATACAAGTGGCCATTTAAAGCCCTTTACCTACCCCTATCCCATAAGACAATTAAGTCCAGGGTCTGAAATTATCTAGCTGCATCACAGCTAACACCAGCAGTAGTGAGTTCACTTGCAGGACACACTCAGGGCTCCATCACACCTAATTTTTTTCCTGGTTTGCCTCCATGTTTTTTACCTCTGTTTCATAAGCGCGTCAAGGTAATGTTCCCTTTCACATGGGTTTGTGGTATTGCACTGCATCGTGAAACCTCACTGTGGCTTGTTTGCTCTTCCACTCCACCCCGCCCCTTCTCCTTCTGCCTCCAGTTCATTGGTTGTGGTACTCAGATGGCTGTAGGCTCCTTCCCCCCCCCTCGCTCTGGCTTTGTTGTGTAACGATTTACTGATTTAACATTTCATCGGCCAGGCTCCATTTCTGCAGGTGATAAGAGTGGAGTTGGAGCAGTAAAAAGTCCATTCAATGGTGTGCTGGAGGAGGAGAGCCACTCCACCCTCCCCTTTCATCAGCAAGACTCCATTCAAAGCACACACACCCAACAAAGGAAAAAGCAAGAGGATAGCAATACATGGAGGCTCAAGGGTGCATTAAATCCACTTGGGGAAAATATTCCAGACTTTCACCACACCAAAATAATACACAAAACGGAGGAAAAGAGGAGAGATAGGTGCAGGGCAGGGATGACATCATGTGAGTCTCGTGCTGCAATACCAGATACCAGACGTGGTGAGAGTGCGTTAAACCGCTGGTGTGATGGAGCTCATAATCTAAGATGAAGCACAATGGAGGAAGTGGTTCCATTACAGAATGCATTGAACATGGACGCCTCCCATTATTTAAAACACCCAGAGCATGCACATTATTATTGTTTATTTGTGGGGTTTTTAACAGAACAGAGTGACTTGTTCCTGTTTAAAAACATTGGCTGTCCCTCCCCTTTCGTTACTTGTAGTCCTAAAAGACAATCTTTTTCCCCCCCTAAAGAAAAGGTCACCGTCCTATTGAAATGCTGTCTGCTGAAACCAAAACTGTGATGTGCAGACAGATTAGCAAAACGAGAGGGCATGGTGGAGCCAGAATGTTCAGTTCTAGATGGTAATGTTTAGTGGCATTTTGTGCAAGGCTAGTGCCTCAAAGCAAGAGCAACGCTGCCCCTGGAAGTACTTCTGCAGCATAAATCATTTTTATAGAAGAGAGAATTAAAAAGTTCAGGGAGAGCATCCGTGCCTGAATCGTGTATGCAGCTACCCACTCAGGATTATGAGTCACTTTCCTCTTCTCCCACCCGCTTCCTGCAACATTTTTGCCTTCTCATTTATGGAGGAGATGTTCCTTTACTCTAGGAGGAAACAGGACTATTTTGACATTGCTTCAGAGGCCTTTTCACGAGCCAAGGCCAGACGGCCCAGCTTTGCCAAGGGGGTAGTCAGGAGAGGCGAGTTATAGGGTTGCATCCAATACTAGTCCTATTTAGAGTAGATCCGTTGAAACAAAAGGGACTTGCGTTAGACATGACTCACTTACATCCAATTAATTTCAATGGGTTTACTCTATGTAGGCCTAACATTGGACAGAGTTCGTAATTTGCAATTGGAACATCCCAGGCCCTCCAGGTTCTGTGGAGTTGATTCTGCAGCATTAATATCAGGCAATAATAATAATTAACCCACTACATTCAGTAGACAACCTTCCCCCAAGCTGGTGATAGCCAGATGTTTGGGACTACAACTCCCAGCATTGGCCATGTTGACAGTGGCTGATGGATGCTGAAATCCAAAACATTTGGAGGTAACCAGGTTGTGGAAGGCTGCAGTAGAGGAGCACACTTAGAATTCTGTGGAAAGGTGAAGACTTTAGATACACACACAGCAGAAGATGTTTTTCTGGTCCAGGATGTCTTAGCACCAACACTGGACACAATGAAGCCAAAATTAAGAGCCAGAGCAGGGTGCTGGGTGCACTGGGGAACTTGGATTGGAGGGACCTAGGTTCAAATCCCTGCTCAGCTATGTTCTGGGGCATTTGTCCTTTCTGGGGCATTTGTCCATTCTAATTACCTAGCCTGTGTAGCATGGTGGGTAGCGTGTAGAGTTCTTTGACCAGCTATGAAACACAGAGGATAACTCTGAGCCAGTCGCCGTCTCTCTGACTAACCTACCTCACAGGGCAGTTGTGTAGATAAAAATGGGATGGTCTTATGTCTGTCAATTTTATAAACGTACATTTATTATTAAGCTCTTTATCTTTCCATGAACATCCCTGGTTTCAACCTCATGACTGCGGCCTGAAAACCACAAACCCCCTGCTTTTCATTTCTGGAACTTGTTCCTACCCTTCTAACGTGCACCTTGTTAGCTCCAATCTGAAAACAAAGCAGTCTTAGGATGCAATCCTATGCAAGTTTAGACAGAAATTGTAGGACTTTTTTCCTGTCTAAACATGCAAAGGATTGCATGCTTAATTAAGTAACATCAGTATAGGATGTTAAAAGGATTCCCACCCAGTCTCCTGATTTAAGACAGACTGCTGTGAACAGATATTCCCCTCGCCTCCCCATGTGCTGACAGAAAGGGTGAAATCCCAGGCAGCGACATGTACGGAGAAGTTAATCACACGTGAACAGCAAAAGTGCCACACCGGATAAAGAGATCTCCGTAAAGTGACAGATTAAAGTAGCTCGTTCTGCAGACTTTTGAGCAGATTAGCACAGTGTCTTACAGCAAAGCCACTTGGATGGTCTGCAATGGGAAATGAATGCAATGCCTTGAATACAGAATGCCTCCCATGCTCCTCTGGGGCTTCTTGCCAGTGCCAGGGCAGGACATGATTCAACAGCAACAGCCCACCCATATTCCCTAGCAACTGGTGTACCTTGGCATTTCTCTTACTATGTACAGAGCACCATGTACATTGATAGTGCTATAAATATAATAATAATAATAATAATAATAATAATAATAATAATAATAATAATAATAATGCCTCTGATACAGCCCATAGCCATTAGGACTAGTAGCCATTGATAGCCTTCTTCTCCAGGGATTTGTCTAACCCCCTTTTTAAAGCCATCCCAATTGGTGGCCATCACTACATTTTGTAGTAGGGAATTCCATAGTTTTAACTATGCCTTACGTGAAGAAGTCCTTCCTTTTATCCACCCTGAATCTCCCGTCACTCAGCTTCATGAGAAGACTCCATTAGGGTCTAGTAGTATGAGAGAGGGAGAAAGATGTCTGTCTCCCTGTCCACTTTCTCCACACCATGCATATGGTACTATAAGGCTCTTCACACACACACGAATTACCTTTATGGGTCTTCACACACCCAAATTACCTTTAAGGGTCTCCACACACACATGAATTACCTTTACATCATTTGAATTCATAAAATGCAACCCGAGACATGCCTTTTGCTCTTTATTGCGTCTTCAGAACACATCAGCCCATCAACTTTTCCCAGCACCAACAAAATCAGCCCCACGTCTTCTGCATGCACCAAAATGTTGCTGCATGCAGTTTCCTATCATGCTCTGACCTAGCCTGACCAATGACCAGCCTGCCCAAAGGGAGGAAAAGCAACAGCAGCACACACAGCGTTCAGTCTTTATTTTGCATTTCTAGAGACCAGACAGGAAGGCACGAGAGCCTGGTTTTCACCAGGCAAGTTGGTTAAAAGTAATTGATGACTCTTCTGATCGACTGGATGTTTGCACTGGGAGATTGCCATTCATTATAGCTACTGTAGTCACCTCTCTCTACCACGTACATCTGGCCACGATAGTTGGGTTCCTCGTACAACACCCATCTGAAATAGAAATGAAATAGTGGCTTCTATTCAAAGCATTCCAATATTCACAGTTGGGTAGGATGCCATTTTAGCCTTCTACTTCCAAATGGTTGGAATTTTCAGGGCAACCTTTGGTATTAAGAATTAACAGCAGCAAATGCAGGAGACTACATTCCTATACACATTCATTTGGGAGTAAGCTCCATTGAAAACAATACAATGTCTGAGTACACATACTTAGAGCATTATCACACGGGGGGGGGGGATCGTGTTTTCTTACCGTCACTTCTCCACCCCCACTTCTGTCCCTCATTACTTCCTCATTCTCCCCAGCCAGGAAAGAGGAAGTAAACAAAGACCACATGGCCCATTCAGGGGCTGTTTTTATCACGCTGCTTTTCCTGCACACAGCAGGAGATAGTGACACATTTATTTATTTATTTATTTATTTAATTACATTTATATACTGCCCCACAGCCGAAGCTCTCTGGGCGATTTACAACATTCTATTTTAAAAAAAAGAGTTGGATTTTTGGGGCTCTATTCTGCGATGGAAAAATGAGTGGAAGGAGCTGGAGGTGCGCGGGAAGTGGACAACGTTGTCTAAAGGACTTGCACACATCCATAAGAGGGCAGTAGTGAGCGTGCAATAAAACACTTGTCTGAAGATGCTCTTAGGATTGCACTGTTAGATTTGAAAAGTAACAAAGATAACTAAGTTAATATTTAATTTATGTATTTGTTATATTTTTAGCCTACCCAGTAACAAAAAATATACACATTTGAAAGATGGCAGAGAAAAAGCGACTATTTATACACTTTATGAAAAGTAGATACAATTTATATATTAAGAATACAAGATCTTCTCTGTGATGTGAATTTGTATGCACTTTCCCCATTGATTTAATATTTATCTTGCATGTTATATTGTATTTTGTTATTTTTTAAAAAAAAAACCTATTTATTTTGGATTTATGCTGGTTGGTTAATGATATATTCTTATTTATACATTTATAGATGTTTTGAATATATTGAATATATAGGGTTTTTTATTGTATGTTGAAGTAGATGAAACTTGACATCAATTAAATGTTGCTGTTCAGCCAATCACAAAAGTGTTTAAATATTGAGACTGTCAACAGGAAAAAGTTATGTTTTTAAAACAAGATATGTTTTAAGATACCTTTTATTCATAATAAAATCTACAGTTGGCCAATAGCTTTATTAGAGCCAACCAAAATGACACAAAGCATGAAAGTTTTCAGGTTTTCCAGAACTCATCATCAAGTTTGGTGGTACAGAAATCAGAGCAGGCAGGGGTGGGAGGCAGAAAAGTCCCAAAATTGAATCGCTGGTAGGTGTAGCACCTAGGAATGTGTTCTGGGACAGAGGAGCAACGGTCGATCTCCATTTCTGGGAACATCTGCAAGCTGCAACTCAGATCTGTCTGTTGCCTTGAGTGAAACACACAATTTCCCAAGTCAGCGCAGAACAGAACTATCCAGAAACCTGACTGTCTTTTTGTAAACACTGAACTAGGGACCAGTTGACATAATTGCTGCCCAGAATTCCTGAACAGGTGGTAGGATATTAGCACTGCCTATGTATCCACATGTAAAGACATAGCGTATGGTGGTGGGGCATAGACCATCTCAACCATCCTTCCCTTAAAAAAAAAAGGTGGGGAGAGCTAGGAGAGATCATGGGAATCGAATTCCGGCCACATGGGCCATGAGGCCTCATGCAAAACATCTAGGGCTTGTTAAACCACTGTTTCCTGTTACACCCAGGGTGCTCTGAGACGAAGTATTATTGTGCAATCAGCCAGCCTTGTTCACAACGGTCACGGTGGCTGGGAATTAGGGGATCCACAGTGTAACGCATCTGGAAGGCACCAGGTTGGGGAAATCGGCTCTAGATAAACAGGACTTGCTACATTCAGGCCATGGCTGCACTGTCACCCTGCCCATCACAATGGCAGGCATTTTGCTACTAGTAGATACTTACCTATGTGCAAATTGCTGTGTTAGAAATTACCAGGACGTTTGGCTCTATTCACCTAGGTGTGGGGTGGTTTGCCAGGTAATAATGGACAAAGCAACTCAAGGATGGTTTTTGTCATCACTTTTGTCATCACTTTGCTTATCTTAAACTTTACATAAAGACATCTGAGACAATGGGTTGGATCCAGGATCTACCTTTTGCAAGAGGAAGGGCTTGACTCACAGAAGGACCCTCCACCCCAATTTGGGGGGATTCTCCCACACCACAGATCACCCCATCTAGCAGGTTCTCCTGACTCACGGCTGGGGAAATAAAGCCATCGTGGCTTATTTCCCTGGCTGCGCGTGCAGGTCCTGTGCCAGGGGAATTAGCATAATTTCCTCGACACGTCATGTGAATCCAGCCAGGGTGGCTTGTTGCTGTGGGTAACAAACAACCCAGAACCCATTGGCTGTTGCAGGGTTCTGGATGGCTTGTTACCCACTGCAATAAGCCACCTTGACTGGGTTCATGCAACAGAATAAGCCAAGCTGCCGGGGGTAATTATGCAAAAAAAAAAAAAACCCACCCAAAAAACCCACCCAGCATGCAACCAGCACTCCAAGGGTGGTTAACAAGCTGCCATGACTTATTAATCATAGAATCATAGACTAGCAGAGTTGGAAGGGGCCTACAAGGCCATCGAGTCCAACCCCCTGTTCAATGCAAGAATCCACCCTAAAGCATCCCTGACAGATGGTTGTCCAGCTGCACATCCTGCAGTTGTGTGAACCAGGCCTCTCGGTAGCATTTACAAGGGGCTGGAGGGCTGCCATGGGAAGGTGGGGGCAGGAAAGTCCATTTCCATCAGTGCAGTTGATCCAGCATAAAACTTGATCCAGCCCCGTATTTTCATGGCCACTGAGTGAAATCCAACATAAGTCCTCCTCAAAGTAGAACCATTGAAATGAATGGTACTTACATTAGTCATGACTAACTGAAGTCCAATTAATTTCCATGGGTCTACTCTAAGTGGGATTTATGCTGGATTTTACCCATTCTTTCGAATCTCCTCCCCACCTTGTGCTATATATATCTACTGACTATGGAGTTAGCCAGCTCAAGTCCACGGCCATGTCTACATGACGCCGCTTTGCCTCCCGATTCCTCCCAAACCCTGCAGCAGCGTTTGAGTTACATGGCAGGAAGCCGTTTTCAGCTGGAGCTTCATCTTTTCCTCCCGGTTGTGGGGGAGAGAATCAGATTTAGCAGAGGGCGGTGGCATGGGTGTTCCTAAAACTTTTGCCCCATTTTGAATGGAGAGCAGAAGCACACTGTGGCTTTGAGAATGTGGCGCCGCTTGCTCGGTGCCTGGGATACTTCGGAGGAACTGAAAAAGTTGCGGTATAACGACTCTTTGAAAAAACGCAGTTTCGGGGCGAAAAGCCCGATGTGGCTGCGAGTTGGCAGCTCTGTCATATAAACAATGCAGCAGCACCGCACAGCCACAGTGGGGTATTTAGGGCATATAGGCAAGGACCATGAATGCTTGCACCTTAATAAATCAATCAGTTGCCAAGATGCCACAAGGCTCTTTGTTGCTTTCGCCTATGTGGTTCGGAGGGAGCTGCCTTATATCAGGTCAGATGATTCGCCCAGTATCTCCAAGGTCTCAGACATCGCATCACCTGTTGCACATGATTTTCGTAAAACAATAACATCTGGATGCACGACTTTGGAGCCTTCAGCATGCAAAGTCCATGCTCTACCACCAAAGCCTTGTCCCAGCCCTTAAAAAGCCTTCTGCTTTGAATTAAAACTGCATCACAGGATTTTCGCGAATTCATCAGAAGAAAGCGTTCCTCCCCGACCACAGACGGGTGTTTGGCAGGCATTTTTGACCTTTCGGCCAGAGCGCCTAGAAGTGTCGCCTTTTGCCCTCCTTAGAGAGATGCTGTCTTGACAGAAGAGCAGGATGTGTAAAGAGAACTCCAGCTGTGTCTTGCCCAAGTCAAGCACTCCCTGGTTCCAGCGGAGGGCTCTGTGCGCACGCGCATGCACGCACACACACAGCCCCGATCTCTCTCAGGCGTGCACTCCCTACACATGCCTTCTGGTGTGTGTGTGTGTGTGTTTGTCCAAAGGCAGCGCATGGTACAATGGAAACAGAAAACCAGCCGATGACATCATAAATATCACAACTCCATCCATTGTAAAAAGAGAGACACATACATAAAAAGAAAGGCACAAATGGTGATTTTTCCACCCTCTACCCCTCCCCAAAGGGGACATTTATTTCTGGCCAAAGAGATGATGGAAGGGCAGCCCTGCGTGACCCTCTGTTTTCAAGGGAAATGTTTTAGAGATAGAAGGGGTGGAGAAAGACTGCTCCAACTAGGCACTTCTATTAGCAAAGAAGGAACGCGAGGCAAGAATGCAAAGGAGACAGTATTGTGGGAAGGATATAATCGGCATTCATCAATCACATTGGCACGGACCCTCATTAAACAGTTCCTATCACACCACATGCTGACTCTTGCCTCAGATGAGCAACATTAATGATGAGTGACATCCCCCAACCCACATGGCCACTGGCTACATTTGGAGGGCACCAGACTGGGTGGATGGGAGATAGTCCAGCACAACTAGAGGGAACCATTTCGGAGAAGGGATTTGTGACTCTTGTCTGATTGGCTGCGTTTGTACAATCGCAAGGGTGAAAGAACCTATCGTGGGTTCTTCCCCTGCTCCCTCAAGGCTGGTCACGCAACCACGATTTACACAATTACCCATGATGCAGCTGTGGTAGGGTGGGAAGAAGTCACCCCCTCCGTGCCGCATGCCAGGTTCAGACGACACAGCAACCCATGCTGCAGCATGGGTAATTATGCAAATCACACAAGGGCAAGGGGAGAACCCACAATGGGTTCTTTCACCCCCATGATGGTCTAAACTCGGTCACTGTCTCCAACAGCCGCCATTTTCATTCCACTGGGCTGCATCTGATGGAGCCTGCAAAGCCCACTCCCATATTGGGTCAAGTGCCATTTTGGCTCCTCCTCTTCCAGAACTGTCTCCTCAAAGACCACTCCAGGTCGTCATATACGAATATACACCAATAGCAAACTCATTGAGTGTGGATTCT
Source organism: Elgaria multicarinata webbii (assembly GCF_023053635.1). NCBI lineage: Eukaryota > Metazoa > Chordata > Lepidosauria > Squamata > Anguidae > Elgaria > Elgaria multicarinata. Next base: position 38,411,112 of record NC_086171.1, on the reverse strand, counting down.
GATGTAGTCAAAAGAGCAACACACACAAGGAGGGAAGTGTCAGAGGCTTGGGGGAACCCCAAAGTGTGCAGTAGCACACAAAATCTTTGGGTGGGGGGCGGGATGAGATAAAACTCATTCAATTGAGGACTGAGCACGTTGAGTGACTATTGAGGAGATGTAATTGAAAACTAGAGAGGGGGGTGCAGAGAATGGGATGGAATTCTTGGAAGACAGCATGGCTGGCTGGAAGCTTGAATAGGAGCACTCCGCACTCCAACATTTTGTTTCAGGTCCCACTTGTTACAAATCAGTTATGGAACTTTAAACATCAATAGTTGAATTTGTTTGCTTTACCCTCTTTCCTTCCCCTTTCTTTTTCCTTTTCCATTGAAGGGGTAAAGCAGGGACGGTCTTGTTTCTTAGCCTCTGTACAGAGCTTAGAAACTTGTAGGCACTTTGTAATAATATTATTGTTGTTATTATTGTTATTAACAATAATTCTATGCTTCTCTCACCCTGCCTTACTATCCTTTCCTGTTTAACTAATAGGATGTTTCAAGCTGTTTTGAAATGATTTTTGCAAAGAATATAAATATCTGATCAATCAATAAATATGTATCCATGTCCTCTCTTTTTTCGATTACTTAAGGCTGTGTCTTTTGATTTCCTTTGTTTATTCATTTACAACATTTGTATGCCGCCTCATAACATAAAACTCTCTGGGTGCCCCCTTTATTTTTATTTGCTTGAATGCTTTTGTAGTCATGCGCACCTGAAAAAGGAGAGGTTTTGTTGCACACCTGAAAAAGGAGAGCTTTAACCAACAACCCAAACAGGCTTCTTAAAGATGAGCCTGAACAGCTTCAGTTCTACACATTTTCAAGAAGGTCAGGAGCCGATAAAAGCTACAGAAAGCAAACAAGCTCTACATTGGCACATGGAGACCAGAGGTGAAGGAGCAGCTGTAGTCCTTTAATATGCCTGAGTTACTTACGCTCCATCCCCGTAGACTTTGATGGAGTTAATCCAGTTCTTGGCCCAGCCTTGCCGATTCAAGAAAGAGCAGTCTTCAGTGAATTCCTGACTCCGACCGCTGAAATGCCTCCCCTCGAAGACTTCTATCCGATAATGTTCTCCATGCTGTTGACAAGGAGAAACCAAAATTAGTTTTAAGCAAACCAAAAGCAATACACTTCACTTTTGCAAATGCAAGAGAAACAGTACTCTGTTACAAAAATGGGTAAAATGTATTTATAAATTGCATTTGTAACCTTCACTTCCTCCAAGGAGGTCCAAGCAACATATAGAGGTGATCTAATTTTATATGCAAGGTGACCCTCATTCATGGGCGAGTAAGCCTTGTTCATGGGCGAGTAAGCCTTTTTCATGGGTGAGTATGGCTTGGGACCAAACTACCTGAAATACTTGCTTCTCCCATAAGAGCCCCTTCGGTTTTAAGATATTTAGGAGAGCCCCTTGTTTTTGTTAGGGTGACCATATGGAAAGGAGGACAGGGTGTCTGTATCTTTAACAGTTGTATTGAAAAGGGGATTTCACCAGGTGTCATTTGTATGCAGGCCGCACCTGGGGAAATTTCCTCTTCATCACACTTAAAAGCTGCAGCAGCAGCTCCTGCTCTTTCCTGGCTACTACCACTTTAAAGTGGTCCTTTTTATCCCAGGATTTCCAGAAGTTTCAGCAGGAGACATCCTGGTTGCTAACAATGTCATGAAATCAACCCGAAAACTTCCATGAGTGGCCAATCATGAGCATGTAATAAACCACTAGTTTAGAGGAGCCCTTATTCTGGCAGGTCTTTGGCATATAAGCTAGTCAGATATTTACGCAGTGGAGCCTCATGGTTCCGATATCAGTGGGGCGGTGAACCCGCTCTGCGTTTCAGTCAGAGCCAGTCAGAACTCTAAAGGAGCTATCCAAGTTCTGACAGCTTCTGACTAGAACCCAGAGCAGATTCACTGCCCCACTCACATCAGAGTCACCAGCCTCCACTGGGGGAAAGCACTGTCGTTGTGGTGAATGGCCAGTGTGTATGCACCAAACATGCGCCACACACTGACTTTTCTCATGTGACCCTTAAGCAGGAACACAACTCACAACATGACCACTCGCTAACCCAAAAACAAGACCTTATTGCCACCTTTGACATCTGCAAATGATCCAGACATCCAGACATGGGGAATGAATTAAGAACCCCACGAGGGACAGAAATATTAGGAAGAAATTCCAAAATACACAGATCTTAAGACTGTTTGCCTTAAAACCAAAAATCACATTTTCCTTTAGTTTCCAGTGAAGTCTGTGGTTATTTACACAGGATAAATATTGTGATTTTATTTAATAAGCTGGGCCGCGGGGGGAGAGAAGAGAGCACCCCGTTCCCCCTCTTTGGTTTCTGGCAGCCTGGCGATGCAATCTGGGAGGGTGAATTGAGGTAAATTCCTTTAGGAATGCCCCCTCCCCAACTTTTGTTCTGTATGGAGTTCACAGACAGGTATTATTTTCTCTCTTTTTAAAACCCCATAAGTTACAAGATATCTGATATATTTATAAATGGAATTATACATGAGAAAGCTCAGCTGAGGTACCAGAAAGCTTGTGGCATTCTTTCGGCTGTGGAATCTCAGATATGCCTGAAATGGCTGCTGGCGGTCAAAACAAAAGTGTGTGTGTGTGTGTGTGTGTGTGTGTGTGCGCGTATAATCAGCCTTCCCCAACCTGGTGCTGTCCAGATGTTTTGGATTTCAACTCCCATCAGCCGTAGGCAGCATGGCCAATGATCAACAATGCTGGAGCTGTAGTCCAAGGATAGTATCAACTGTGCCATTCCGCTCGTGGAAATGACACTGCGCTAGCAGAAACTAGGTTCTGAACTTTGCGCAGGTGGAAAAGCCAACTTAAAGTGACAGTTCCGTAAGTTCGGTTGCACAACCTCTTCTACAAGCAGTCGCCCATTACGCTCATGCAACCTGTTATTCAACGTGCTGCGCATTATGCTTGCACAGTCTGTTGGGAAACTGATTGCACATCATGCTTGTGCAACCAGTTGTGCAGCAGTTTGCGCATTACGTTTGTGCAACCTGTTGGGAAGTAGTGCCCATTTCACAGACAAAAATGGGGACACTCTTGGGCACTTGTAAAACTCCTTTTCCCAGATAATGGACCATGCCTGAGTGTCCCCCACCAAATATTATTCACTGCTCTTCTCCACCTGCTGTATTCATGACATTTACAAAAGCCTGTCCAAAATGGATTTCTGGAGTAGGGTGGGTTAGTAAGCTGAGGCTTCAATTCTATACACAATGGGAGTAAGTCTTACTGAACTCAGTGGGACTTACGTGGGATGTCTACTGAGTGCACTGTAACACATTTTCCTTTCCCAAAAAATACTAATGTATAATGATCTCATAATGCAGCCTTCCTCAACCTGGGGCGCTCCAGATGTGTTGGACTACAACTCCCAGAATGGCTGGGGCATTCTGGGAGATGCAGTCCAACACATCTGGAGCGCCACAGGTTGAGGAAGGCTGTCATAATGGAACACATTCAACCATATTTACTATCAAGTTAGGCAGTCTCATATGGCAGTTGGAAAGGAGGGAAGGCATACACCGCCATTTTGCATCTTTGCACTTGCATTTATGTGCAGGCACACTCAAGTCAAGAGGCCTCCCCCAAGATTTTCTTTCCAGAGCAGCCTTCCCCAACTTGATGTGCTCCAGATGTGTTGGACTGCAACCCCCAGCATTCCCAACCAGCATGGGGGAGTAAAGACCTGAAACTGGAAGACACTGAGTGCATTTTCAAATACTGCTAGAGGCATTCTAAGCATTTCTTCCAATGGCGAAAGTGGGAGAAAATTAAGACCCGTCCTCCATCCATTGGGACTGTCTGAGCAGCGATCAGTGAAAAGGGAGCACTAACCATCCCAACTGGCCTGCAGGATCCCATCCGATCATTGTGTCCATTCCAGCGATAGAAACCAGGGTACTCGCCATGCTCCAGGATGTACTGTTGGCCACGGAAGTCCGCTTGACTGAAGCAGACCCAAGCTCCGCTTTGTACACAGATAGAATTGACTCGGTTCAGGAAGCCCCAGTCCTGGAAGTTATCACAGGGCCCGCAAACCTCCAGCCTCCTGCCCGTGAAGCACTTGCCCTCATAGAAGACAATCTGGAAAGAAGACATCGTCTTATGCGTTGAACAACGTATCCCATCATCGTGGCTGAGCCCCTGCCCAGTCCAAGGGCTATTTCCAAGCAGATGGCATCTGCTGCCAGAGGGATTTAATTTTGTACCCAATGTGAGAAAGAAAGGAAAGCTGGAAGAGTATCTTTAACGAGAAATTACAGCGTAGCTCCACCCTACAACACTGTGTGTGGCTCATAACGCAACCTCCCTCTTGAGCTTTTGTAAACATCACAGTTTAAAATTGTATATTTAGATTAATTAGGGTGCACTCCATTGTATTTCCCAATCCTTTCTTTTGCCTTGCCAGATTCTTACATTTTAAAGCAACATCCCCTCATTTCAGACCACCCCAGCGGTGTGGCCGCACCCTGCGAGACAACACAAGCCCACAATAAACCCATCCTGTCTCCTGCTGGGATACAAAGGTTTCATTTTCCAGCATGACATCTCTCCTTTAAGGGGGGAAAAACTGGTCTAAAATATAAGTAAAGTCACAAAAATAATAATAAAGAAGTTACTTACTTTTCCTGAATACTGAGACATGTTTAGTTGGCAATGCAATCTGGTGCTAAAGCAGAAGTGGAATTCCCAAATAGGATTTGCAGAACCTATGGAAGCTCTACTATATATCACCAGAGGGGAGACCAGGTTGGGGGTGTCCGGCCAGCCAACCAATGTACACCAGGAACGATTCATGCTTAGCTGGCAAGAACGGCATGTCGCCCAGTCTCTGCTGATACGAGAGTTTTAATTTAATCCAGGCACTTTAACAAAAGAATCACTGGATGGGGGATTTGAGCAACCAGCTCTGTTCATAGACATCTCCCTTTAGATAAGCTTTATTTAGATGAGGTAGCAAGGAGATTCTTAGAATGTCCTGCACTGCTCCTCTTCTGTTTGTGTCCATTTCTGACTGTACAGGCTGTTTCCATCTAAGCCTCTCTTTCTGGAAACCATAGTTAAGAGCCTCAGAAGATGTCTTCAGTGTAAGATAGCATCATCATCATCATCATCATATACTGCCCCATAGCTGAAGCTTTCTGGGCAGTTTACAAGAGATTTAAACATTAAACATTAAAAATCGATTTAAAAAACCTACAAACATAAAAAGAGACAGCATACAAAGACAACATCCATTTAAAAACAACTTTGTGCTCTCAGCCAGACCTGAAGATATATCTAGGGTTGATCAAAACTCAACATATGCTATTAAATGCCTGGGAGAAGAGAAAACTCTTGCCCTGGCACCAAAAAGATAACAATATTGGCGCCAGGCAGGCCTCACTGGGGAGATCATTCCATAATTGGGGGGCCACTACTGAGAAAGCCCTCTTCCCTGTTGCCGTCCTCTGAGCTTCCCTCGGAGTAGGCAGCTGGAGGACCTTAGATGTGTTCTAAGGCAACCTTCCCTAACCTGATGCCCTCCAGATGTGCTAGATTGCAAGTCCCATCATTCTCAAACAGCATAGCCAATTATTGCTGTTTGCTGGTTGCTGTCCAATGCATCTGATCATCACCAGGTTGAGAAAGGCTGACTTAGAACATATAAAGCTGCTTTAAATCAAGTCAAAACATTAGTCTGTCTAGCCCAATACTGCCAACTTTGAGTGAGGCTCTCCAAATATTCAGAAAGAATTTGAAACTATATCTGCTATTTGAGATGCTGGTAACCGGACCGATGACTTCATGCATGCACGGCATGTTACTATCATGGATCTGTAGCCTCTCCCCAAAAGACTAGTGTCACCCAATTCCCCCTTGGCATGGCTAACCTGGCATTATTGACATAAAATGCTGGGATCACAGTGACCATGTGAAATCTGCGATCATTGATCCAGAGGATTATGCATAGTTTGTACTAAAGAAAATGTGCAGATTGACAGGAATCATGCTCCAATATTCAATTCTGTTGCATCCTTAGCTAGCAACTGGAATTACAAGAAAGTCCTAAGCACCAGAATATTGATAGCCGACACCAGCCGTTCCCCAATCTGGTGCTCCCCAGATGTTTTGGACTTTGAATGCCATCAACCCAAGTCAGCATGGCAAATGGTCAGGAATTCTAGCAATTGTAGTCCAAACTTCTGGAAGACACCAGGTTGGGAGATGTCTGGCCTACGAATGCACTTGGGAACCATACTATGGCCATACAAGTTTTATAGATGATCCTATCATCCTTGCCATGACACATGGTAAACCCTATCTTTATGCTGGACAAGGAACCTGTAAGGTTCAAAATGTTCAATAAAAGGTACTTGACCTTCCTAGACCCCTTTTTCTATGGGGGAATGGCTGAGTGCTTTGCCAGACACAGGGCTGCTTAAAAATTATAGGAGATGAAACCACCTTGACATACTTTGTTGATGTATTTGCATTTTGGCATTATGGCAAGATCATGCCTACCTGTCTGCTAAAAAAAATAACCCACGGTACTCTGCACCATGGAAAAGCTGGATCCTGTAACCTAAATTGTACAATGCAACAATTAGACAGATGCTGCTGCATGCGCTCAACTTGGTCCACATATGTACATGTTCCAAAAATTGCTACGGCACAAAAAGTTGCCAAACTAGCTCTGGTCTAAGTATTTGATGCTGGCTGAAGGAAATGGCACTTAGCTCAGTAATCAGACACTCCGTAGGTGGTACTGTGGTATACACAACATTGGGGCTGTTCAGACAACACACTAACCCACACTCAGTGGTTGAGTGTGGGTTATTGTTTAACCATGGATTGTTTGTTGAACCATGGGTTAGTGTGTTGTCTAAGGCCTTAGCTAGACCTAAGGTTTATCCCGGGATTGTCCCGGGGTCGTCCCTGCCTGCTCCCGGAATCCCCTGTGTGTCATTTACATGAACAGGGATGAACCTGGGACGATCCTGGGATAAACCTTAGGTCTAGCTAAGGCCTAAAACTCTGCAGGGTAGTTTGTTAACCTTGTAGTGTGGCTTGTTAACCACCCTGAACAAATCAAAAACAAACCATGGGTTCTCAAGGTGGCATGTTCCAAGAAAATAAGCCACACTGCATGTTGTCTGAATGTCCACTGCATGTGGACATTCAGACAACATGCTAACCCAGTTCAACAAACACCCCACAGTTCAGTGATTAACCCTCACTCAACCACAGAACGTAGGTTAGCATGTTTTCTGAACAGCCCCAATGTGGCTCTATGTTCACATGAATATGTGTGGTTGTTCAGCTAGCACTAAAATGAGAAAAGGGCACTTACAGTCCAAAGATTTGCTGACATTTTCTGGTTTACTCAAATAGGGCGGTTTATACAAGCACATATGTTGCTTGATCTCTGGTTATTGTGTGAAAGTAACTAAATGTTTCCACTAACTGGCAACACATTCAGGTTAACCGTGGGAGGGATGATGCTAAGTAGTGAATGATTTGGTTTAGATACAATGCTAAACCACAGATTAGCACTTCAGGAATGAGCCTGCCTCCTCTAGCACAGCTGCCAGGAAAAGCATCTACTCCTTGGTTTAAAGTAACAGATTTGTTGTTTTATGTCTGAATTGGGATCTCCAGTTAATTTGTTGAAACAAGCCAGGATGAGGGACTGACTTAATCCTAGTTTATTTCAATAACCAATATAATTTAAATCAAAGGTATTTAATTGCCAAATCCAGCATGCCTAAGTTCCCAATCTGTCCTACAGGTTTTCCCAAATGGCCCTCATTCCTGACTGTCAATCATTGGGCGGTTTTCTCAATTTTGACATTTTCCCCATTCTAAATGGTTGAAATATTTAGTTATTGGCAGGAGGACCCTTAAGCTAAAATATGCTGGTAGCTTTGGTATTTTCGGTTCTCCCTTCTTTTGCCTTTGGAACTACCAGCGGCTGGAATGCAGCCCCTAAAAGTTTCTCCAAAATGGAATATGGCACCTAGGCTGAAAGTTGTTCAATACCCCTGGTTTGTGCTTGCTGGATGGAACAACAAACTGTGGTTAGTTTAACAAAAATGGAAGCGGATGCTTCCGATCTCCTCATGGTAAAGTGGGTGGTGGGAGGGCAGAACATGCAAGGCTGATTCTTGTAATGCTAAACTATGGTTTAACATTACATCTGAACAGGTCCATAGCTACAATCAAAAAGCAATCAACATGTGTCCCAGCACTTAAAGACCTCTCAAAAGGGTTCCGAACAGCAGATTCCTCTGTAGCTCTGCAGGGTCTATGGTCAGCTACATCAAAGTTTTTTCCCCATTGGAAACAAGCCCCCAGAATGGATCTGTTCAGGGAAGCATCTCTTTGCCACCATCTTGTGCTACCCTGATCGTAGACAATCTCATTATGTGAGCACTGGAAAGATACAATTGCTGCTCTAAAGACAATCCATGCAAACACACTTCTATCGTCCAACTTCAAAATAGCTTCCACATTGCTTTTGCACACACCCTTCCAATTCTATAGCATTCATAAAATGCTCTGCCAAACTATAGGGTTAATTTCAATATAACCAGCAGATATAGAATGAGATTAAACCAGCCCAGCCAGTACTATTTTTGTACCAGCACACGATTTATTAGAAACATTTTAGATGTTCAAAGCACTCTAGAGACATAGCTAATTAAATGTTGATATTACCCCCTGGGGAAGGAGCTAACGAATTATCCCTTTTTCACAAACGGGGAAATTGGGCCAATAAGAGGTTCCAGACCTCAGAGGGAGTCCATGGCAAAGACAGACTTGAGTTCTAGCCCTCCAGTGCTAGAATTAGATCTTGTGTGGTTAGATCTTGAGAAAGCTTGTACATAGAGTGCTAAGGCATGTCATGGCACTGGCAAAGTTGTCTGGGGTTGTATCTGAACTCTAACCACAATTCCTTGACAATCCCAAACTTGCTAGTATGTTTTTGTGTCGAGTCCAGCTGGTTGGGAACTTGAGTATCGGAGTCGGGAAACAAAGCCCTATGAGGAGAGACTGAAAGAACTGGGCATGTTTAGCCTGGAGAAAAGAAGATTGAGAAGAGACATGATAGCACTCTTCAAATACTTGAAAGGCTGTCACACAGAGGAGGGCCAGGATCTCTTCTTGATCATCCCAGAGTGCAGGACATGGAATAATGGGCTCAAGTTGCAGGAAGTCAGATTCCAGCTGGACACCAGGAAAAACTTCCTGACTGTTAGAGCAGTATGACAATGGAACCAGTTACCTAGGGAGGTTGTGGGCTCTCCCACACTAGAGGCCTTCAAGAGGCAGCTGGGCAACCATCTGTCAGGTTTAGGGTGGATTCCTGCATTGAGCAGGGGGTTGGACTCGATGGCCTTATAGGCCCCTTCCAACTCTACTATTCTATGATTCTATGAGTATTGAAAGCTCATGTAAACCCAATTATGCAAGATGAGAAATAAAAATTTAAAGAAAGAAAGCCACAGATAGAGAGATCGATGAGAGAAGTGTCAACAGTCATCATGTGGGCAGACAGCAAAAGCAATGTTACTTTACATTATAGCAGAGGCATCAAATTCAACTAGGTGATCATACTAACCCACTATATACTGGGTGTGTGGCCACACTTGTCAAAAACCTGCTCTAATTCAACCTCAAATATTACTGCAGTTACAGAAACCCATCAGTTCAGAACAAGTTGGTATAAAAAAACCCAGCGGCATATCCTCTCAATATTAAGTATCAAATAGGCATGATCAAACATTATTATCCCACCCTTCCTCTAGGAGTGAATGAATTTTATTTACGGTCACAAGACCAGCAAAACAACACAACAATATGAGCACATATAATATTCCCAAATTGACAAAGAGTAAAATGGGACTACTTCCTCTAGGAGCTCTGGGTACCATACCAATATTATCCCATTTTATTTTCACTTCAAGAGGGTGATTGGCCCAAGGTTAACGGCTAGGTTGTGATTTGAACAAATTTCAGCGAGTCAATTAAATATACAACACGGGCGCTCTGCATCAGTATTAAGTAACTTCCAGGCTGTTCTGAGAGCAGAATTCAATTGCAGTGTTTTGAAATAAGGGCCTCCCATTATGTTTTAATGTAAGCCCAATATTAAGAGAGAAGACATCTTGTCAGCCTTGTGGGGGCAATGCAATGCAAGAAAAGCAAATGCTGACGGGATCAGCAACAAAGTAGTTTGATGTTGCTGGCAGAACCCAACTCTCACCAAAGCAGTATACATTCTAACACTATATATGAAGATGTAACCTTTACTTCTATATTAAATGGGCATACCCCCAAATTAACACAAGTCTAGGGTGGCCGTTATGAAAAGGAGGACAGGGCTTCTGTATCTTTAACAGTTAAAACAGCAGGAGCCCTGCCCTCTTTTGTATGTGATCACTCTAGCTATATTCCTGCAGCTTTAGCTGTTGTGACATGCATGCAAATGACACCTGCTGAAATTCCCTTTTCAATACAACTGTTAAAGATACAGAAGCCCCATCCTCCTTTCCCTATGGTCACCCTACGCAGGTCAACATGCTTTTTACCATTGTAGGACAGTTCAGTTTTTCAAAGTTTGTTTGCAGCCTGTGTTCTCACTAACTCTTTTGGGATGGAAAGCACAATCTGACTCAAACAACCCCAACGTTTTAGGATGGTGATACCAGCTAGTTACTGCAGTCAGCTGCCCAGCTGCAACAGCCTTTGCTTTCCAACTTTTGTCAAGTATTTTGGGATGACAAGCAGTATTCTGTAACCTTAAGGCATTAATGGTTCATTATGTCAAATAACTTTGTTGGCCAGAGACCTGTTTCAGGTGAGTGAAAAAGTCTAAACTGAAGGGCATTGATAGGAATTAGAGTTGAGATATGCTGGAGGGAAGATCTGGTTCCCAAAATTATATTTTAAAAAATTTAATGGGTATTCAGTTCTCCCCAATTGATAAAGTACTAAAAATACTGTGATTAAAGCCAAAGAGATAATAACACTGCTCATGGTACAAGAATCTGTCCTAATTCTTTTTCGAACCCTGGAAAGTACAACCAAATGTGCTAAATTCAAAGACTGCAGCCTCCTCCTATAATTATCCTTTGAGGATTGTTCAATGTAACTACATTACCAAACAGCTCAGAAATGGTATTATAGATTTCAGGGAAACGGCAGGAAAACGTTGTTAATGTGATATGAACAGCAATCTTCAAGAACCCCAGTTAAGCAGATGGGACACGAAGGTTTGCAGCTATTTTATTTACAAGTATACATTTAACACAAAGAAACACTGATATTCAAGCCTAGTTAATAGTAGTGTAACAATATGCATCGTCTGAATGATTATTCTAACCCAACTACACTGAAAAATTAATGCCAATAAAATTCTTGGTCATAATATTAAGAAATACAATATATAAATTGAAAATATGATTGCTTAAAATTTGAAAATGGAAGTGAAGCCTTTTTTTTTGCACAGGAGTCAGAGTTTAACATAATCTGAAGGGGAAAGTCTCCAACTGACTGTATATTGTTCAGGTTAACAGAAGAAGAAAAAGCGTAGTTTCGCTGTGAGGGGAACAGGCAGTTTGCTTCTTTAGGTAGAACAACATATTCCCAGTCTTCAGCCTCCGCTGTGCAATCACATCACTGAGCATGAAGACTTCCCTTGTGAAGATGCTCCATCAATTTTCTCTGCTTCCAAAATTATCCTCCTGAAAACATCGACAGCAGTCTGGAAAAAAGGGAGAGGGGTTGTTGAGCGAGTCTTAAACACAGGATACACAGCTGCTGCTGCCATTATTTCAAAACAATAATAAAGGGTATCAGCAAGAGGTTTGTCTCTACATCAGCAGTGCTTGAAACTACAATATGCATACTATGCTCATTACATGCAATTAAAAAACAAAGAAAAGATAAACAGAATTAAGATCACATTCTAGTTCATGGTGCATTTCTGATCTGGCCCTCACTGCTTGAACAAGTTCTCTACCTCGCTCGAGAGCAGTCCTGTAAGTCTTCACTTTACTTCTAGCATGCAGCTATAATGCTTGAGGTCACCACTAGCTTCCTAGTAGCGTGCTACGACTAGAATTCTAGTCACATTCTGACATGCACACAACCTGGGCCTTACACACTTTAAAGAATACTGCCTTAGACCCTTACAATGCATTCATGGTCTTGTAGATTCAAGATGAAAGTCTGATAGCTTTTCAAAGTGTAGTTAAGACCTCATCATTAATAAAATTAATTGGCATTTCACTGGATGGCAGCGTTATTATTTGCCCTGAGCAGTGTGATTGGTTGGATTAGAAATCTCATGAATGTCCTATTCCCACTATGTTGTGCAGGTAAGCTCACATACTTAAAAAGAAAAGCTTTGTGAGCATTCCAGGGATGCGAGTCATAATTTCTAACTCACTACTGTCTAGTTATCCGAAGCACATTCCAGAGCTGGAAGCTGTTAAAAGATAAATGTTGCTTTCTGAGAAGCTAGAGAGGGCAATGTCAATGGGTGCTAAGAGAGTTTATTGAAATAAGCTTCTGAAGCCCAAGCTAAAATTAAATCTGGAGGAGGTGCTGTGGGACAGGAGGCTCTACCTTCCCAGGGATAGGTGGTCATCCTCCTCTCACTCACACCTTGAAAGAAGATTTGTCGCTCTGAGGTTTCCTGAACCTAGTTCTGCTCCTAGATATTGTAGTTGGGATTGCTTTTGCCAAACTTGAACTGGTGTGCCAGCTGCACCTGTCCCAGGCACAGTGACTGACATCTGGCCATGATCTCACTCACACTCGTTACATTGCAATTGTATAACTGGAACATGCTCCAGGGGCCAAGTACTGCAATTATATGACCCTATTACTATACTAGTTGCACTGGCTGCCAGTTCATTTTCAAGTATAATTCAAGATGTTGGTTACCTTTAAAGCTCTTTACAGCTTGGTGCTAACCTACGTAAGGGGCTCGTGCCTTCTATACGAATCTGTTAATTTTGGCTGATGTAGCATACTTATGCATGCTATTGCCTGCTGAGATATGGGTCGTGGCAATGCACACCAGGGCTTTTTTTCCTCTGTGGCAGCACCCCATCTTTTTTACCCCATCCACAGAACTGACTGCCTCAAGTGCTTAGATCAGTTCTTTCTTTATGTTCCACTGGTGCTTGGACTTCTTTTTTTTCAGCAAGCCTTCGATTTTATTGCTGTTTTGAGTTATTATGTTTTGTTCTGGTTCTCTGGATCCTTTTTGCTGCTTTATTTTGATCATGTATTTATTGTCTTTGTTTTATTGGATGTATATCGTTCTTAACGTCTTTGATCTATTTATCAGCTGCTCTGTGAAGACCTAGGCTGGCCTTGTAAAGTGTGATGTAAAAATCTAGGTAAAATAAACACAAAGTCGTTGGGGGTAAAATGCTTATTCAAGAGCACTGAACCGGTTTTCTGGGCCAAAAGGTAGCACAGAAAGGCATCACTTTATATAAGGATTGAAAAGGGAGAACAGCCCATGGCTAAGGGTGTTACATTCCCCAAAATGTTGCCCTTTCGCAGATTTCAGTAAGCTGCCTCTTAGTACCTGTCATTGCTTTCTAGTTTCATGTTTTCCTCCTTTATTTTCTCTTTTTAAAACCCATCCAGTGAAACTTGTTAAAAATGTGTGATGAGGAAATACTGGCTCTTGGTAATGTGACTGACCCCAATCGTTTGCATGGAACAATTTTCCAACATTTTCGGGTTGGTGTGTGCTGGAGAAGCCAACGGTTGTCTCTCTATTTGTTTTGTTTAGCAAGAGCTATTTGCCAACTATTTACAACTCTAAATAGGGATCATTATCAAAACTGTTCCACTGGACTCAAAATGGTCCCCTCAGCATCTTAAAAACTGCAATGACAGTTAATTGAACAGTGTCTCGTTTAATGATACCATACACATTTACCAGATGTGTATGGTATCTCATGTGACATTTAAAATCTAGTATCAAATCAAAAGGGTATTTATCAGTTAAATGCATTTTCCACGTACGAATATTCCACAAGTAGCTACTTAACTTATTATATATCCCCTTTGCAATTTAAATTTTAGCACAGGCCCAAACAGCACTGAGAGCCAATCAACAGCTTCCTCTACAGAAGTTTCACCTCCGTTTGGACAGAACAGAGTGTCCAATGGCAATTCACAGGTTAATTAATCCACGAATTGCAGGGATGCAGGCAAGGCGCTTCCTATTTTCATTAACAACCCTTGAATGCAGCAGGGTTGTTTCTGTGGGTTAAACAACCCCAAGTGCCTCTGTTTAGACGTCATGGAAACAACCCGATTTCAGCATTCGAGGATTGTTAATGCAAAAGGGAAGCAGCTTGTGCATGGCTTGCATCCTTGCAATTTCTGAGTTAATTAACTCATGAATTCCCACCAGATGCCACTGTTACATCCATGTTGCAGCCTACACGCTACTGTTTCTTTTCTCAAGGAAGGAATGTATGAATTTAGTTTTAGTGAGAAATATTCTGGCAACCTCTCTGGTATTCTAAAACTCTGCTCCCATCTTAATGACAACAAGTCAATGTCTAGAACAGCCAATATTCTTTTTAAGTGATGCTTTTCATTGTAGAAAGTTAGAAATCTCCCAATCTCCCAATCGCTCCGGCTATTGGGCGGTATAGAAATGCAATAAATAAATAAATAAATCTGTGCTGGCAAGCTGGAGTTCACCCTTAGATCCCTCCCCCTGCCTCCCCCTTCACACTGAGGCCTAATCTACACCAAGCAGGATATAGTGTTATGAAAGCGGTATATGGCATGTGTCAATGGGCCCCAACAGTTGTCTGTGTACTTCAATACCGCTACAAAGTAGTAGTGTGGCTCCTGCCTTTTATAAACCGCTTTCATAGTGCAATATCCTGCTTGGTGTAGATTAGGCCTGATTTTATTTGTAGTTTTAAGCAGCTACAATCAAGTGACCACGTTAATGGATGACTGCAATGGTTACACGGCAAGTCCTGCTGTCTGAAGCTTTCATCACATATCATAGATACCATAGTCATCTTAAGAACAGCAGCAGTCAAGAGGATGCAAGCACCCAAGTGATGAGTTTACCACTACTGAAACAGGTCGTTGGCAGGTTGAAGGAGGACTTGCTTGGGGAGCTTCCTTCCCATTTCCATATAAACATATAAGCCCTATTCAAGTGTTAAACTTACAGGTTATCCGAACATGTAAACAGAGCTGTGCCAAATACCCCTTGTCCTCAATGTTGTGCATGTTAAGTACCATATTTCTTCGATTCTAAGATGCACTTTTCCCCCCATATAAACATCTCTAAAAACAGGGTGCGTCTTAAAATCACGGGTGCATTTATTATTTCTTAGAATCAAAGCTTTTTTTCTGTTGGTGGTACTGAAATTAGTGTGCGTCTTACAATCGATGGCGTCTTAGAATTGAAGAAATACGGTAGCTCCTGGCATCTGCAGAGAGGGGGCCTTTGTGTGTAAATTGTATGTGCAGAGGCCTCCACATGACCTGGAACGCCATGCTATTAGAATTCCAGGATGCACAGAGGCTTGTGTGCATGCAACAGCAGTACATGCAAAGGCCCTATGTACACAGGGGGAGGGGCTACTTAATGAGCAGAACGCTGGGATGGTGCTACTCAGCCTGAGCCTGCTCACACGTTTCTGAACAGGAACTATTGTTCCTGAACATGACTATAGTTAAGCAGCAATTCTTTTATCAAGGACAGAACTTAAAGTGTTAACCTGGTTTTCTTTAGCAGAAGATTCCAAGAAAGCTGCATTCCAGGATTCAGCTAAAGCTTTCCCTTCTTCATAGCTGATCACCCTGTGGAGGGGGAAATCAACAGAGAAATTTATAGTAAAGCTTAAAACAAGGAACCCTGAATAGTTGAAAGATCCAGCAATTTTACTGCTCAAAACTCATCAGGCTGCAGAACACGTAGTGTTATGAGAAGATGTGCAGCAGACACGGAGATCTTGATATGCCATTTTTACAGTTTCAGATTATCAACTCTTCATGGAGAACGGTGTACATTCATTTTCATGAGAGAAATAAGCAGCTGACACCTAGCCATGAAGGACTGGGAGCTGAATATATTGTTAGAAGATACATAATGAAACCTAGGGCTTATTCAGATAGCACGTGACATTAAAGCTGATGACCACATCTGCTTGGCACTAACATTAAGGCACTGTCTCCAATTACACATTACAGCAGCTTAACAAGCACTCTGAGTATTATTTTGGGTACAGTCTCTTGGAATAATAACTACATAAAGGCCATGCCCATTCACAGACTAGAAAGATCCTATGGTTGACCACCCAGGAAAGGGGCTATTATTTGAATGGTCTTACTTCCAAGAGTACAGTTTAGAAGAGGTAGCAATAGAAGTATTTTGTCTATTACCATAATTTAGAGTTCTGGTTCAAGCTTAAATATATAATATAAATGCTTTGATAGCTAGTGACTTTTTACCAATAAGCAAATGGGACCTGTAGAAGTTTTAATGAATGTTACTGTTGTAGTGCACACATTAGTCAAATTAAGAAGCATTTCATGTCCTGCTAGCGGTAAAGTAGGCACAGAAATAGTCAGGCAACAGGTCATCCTAGGTGACTACTTGAAGAGCCACAAATGTAGCAGAATTCTGAGAGTTTTGATAATGAAAAATATTGCAACTGTAATAATGGCAAGAAATACTCTGAACTGCCACTGAAATGTATAAAATCATGTGCCCAAACAGGACTGCAGGTGACATATCTGTCTGCCAGCAGTCTTCTTTAAGCCTTTCCTTTGAAGGTGGGGATGGGCTCAGAGTTCAGGAGGCCCACATGCCTGGTCAAAAGGACCAGAGGGCTGTGGCTGCTTAGTGCACACATAAAGACATGCTTGGGGGCTGGTCCTCAAGGGTCTAAGGAAATGCAGTCCCTGTTCAGATGACATCCAGTGCTTTGTGGTTAGCTTAACCATGTTCAGCTGTGGTTAACACTAACCATACACGGAACCCTAGCAAATTACACCGTTACCCCTTTTGTGGTTAAGTTTTCCTTAACCACACACTAACCACAAACCATAGAATCATAGAATAGCAGAGTTGGAAGGGGCCTACAAGGCCATCGAGTCCAACCCCCTGCTCAATGCAGGAATCCACCCTAAAGCATCCCTGACAGATGGTTGTCTTGAAGGACTCTAGTGTGAGAGAGCCCACAACCTCCCTAGGTAACTGATTCCACTGTCATACTGCTCTAACAGTCAGTTAGATGAGCTCCTGAGTCCTCCAGCTCCATCGCCCTGTATCCCAGCAGTCCTTGCGCTAGGAGTCCTTGCAGTTGCGCCTGCCCTTTTAGTGCAATGTACAGTGTCAGCAGCAAGTTCTTATATAAATCGCCCGTTTGGTGAGTGTTTCCTCTGCCTTGCCATCTGATCGCCCTGCAGTATGTAGGCCATTTTGAGTAGGTCAGCCAGCTCCGGCTGATGCCATCAGCCATTTTGAGAGGGGAGCCATCATAGGGGAGGACGAGAGTCATCCGAAACACGTGGGTGAGCACTTTGGCAAGGTATGAAAGTGGGCTGGTTAATACGGGAGAAGTGCCCAAGGGAAGTAAAAAAGCTGAACACTGCATGCCCCATAAAACTTCATATTCCACTGGAAAAACTTGGGCGAATATGCAAAATGGCAGCCAAAGCAGCTGTGCTAGCAGTGGAGGAGTCTGGAGCAGTGATAGAGCCTGCAGCCTAGAGCAGCCCGAGCACGCTAGGGTGCTCTATATTAATACAGGTTGCGTGTCAGACGACATCCTAAGCCAATTTTACTGCCACTAACCATGCTGCAGAACATGGTTAGTGAGGCTGACCAATATTGTTAACAGGTGTGCACAGTTAGGGAAAACACGTGTCAGATGACATAAAATGGTTAACGGCATGGTTAATATGGTGTTGTCTGAAAGGGGCCTCAGACAGAGAGCCCTAAGTTACAAAAACAGGAAAGAACCAGGGTAGAAGATGCAAAGAGAGAAAGAGGCACTCTTAAGATAGCAAGGAGGAGAGAAAATAAGAACTTGAATGCAGGGCTGCTTGTTGGATCAAATATTATTATTAAACAGTTAAGCACTTAAGGCAGTAATTCATTACAATTGCAACAAGGAGACTTGCACAAGTTTTTAAAAATAACTTCATTGGCAGTTATGCGAGCATTATTTATAGTAAGTGTTATGCAAATAGAAAACGCATGTAACTGTTCTTGGCTCTTACCCTGGAGCTCAGAGGATAGCCCAAACACTTGCAAATGTTTTAAAACACGCTCCATAACGATTCCATTTTAAAATATGGTTGTAGGTATGAGATTACAGGAGCAGGCACTCTCTGACCTGAACTAAATGAAGGGGTGGGGGTGTGGTTTGCACACATGTGGCCTGCTGACTCCTACAAGATTAGAGGGCAAGGATTTTTTTCAAGAACTTTACAACCTGAACAGTCACTAACTCTCTTCATCTAACTGTCCTCACAAGCCTGTAGCAAGAATGAACTAGGATAACCCATGTACGTTATCCTGCAATCCTCAGAATACGGGTAGGACACAAATGCGATAAATATAGTAACATTCTTGGCACTCTGCAATACTTGTCTGCAGCTAAGTAGGTCATCAATTGCCCAACATTCCAACCTGACCTGAATTTACATGAATAGGCAAACAAGGATAAGGAATAAGAATTAGATGGAAGCAAACTCTGGTATCTGAGGTGATGCATCAGAAGGAAAGATGGTCATTTACAGAAACATTGGCTATCTGTAGGCTATTATGCTGTAAGTGTGCCAGTTATTTTAATCTTAACAGAATTTAAATAATCTTAAGAGAAATATTTCATACCGTTCCATATGCAGGTCTTTTTTATTTCCAACCAACATAATGGGGATCCTATGGAAGGAAAAAACAACAGCAAAACATTTTCAGAACAGAAGCAAAAGTATGGGGAAGTAATACGATAGCAAAATGAAACATGGAATGAAATGAGAGTGTTATTACTTACTGGACTTTTCCCACCATATCCAATAACTTGCCATGGATAACTTTAATCACTTCAAAACTGCAAAATAAAAGGATGACATCATACACGCCCTCCAACGTTGAACCCCCTAACATTTCTACCCAGCCCACAGATAATTCTTCAACGATCAAAGCCACAAGCAAATATCATTTTATTTAACACTAAGGAAGTCTATTTGCCTGGAAAACATAAGTGAAAACTCAATGCCAATGGTATCTTATCATGCTTATACAAATTGAAAATGAGAAATTAACGTCTGTGCCCCAGCTTATCCATGACAAGAGAGACATAGGAATTTGATTTCTTCTAGGTAAATAAAAAGTGATACAGTTGAGCATTAAACCCTATGACAATAAAATATTTTAAACTGCAAAATCAAGGCAAGAGGTCTGTTCCAAACATAACATGAGTCCAATTTTATTATATGCCAGGTCACTTCCAAAGCAGTAATGTTTAATGCAGACTAGTAGTTGCAGAATTCTCTGGGAAATTCCCTTGTGCAAGCCTCACTGAAATAGAAGCAAGTTGCACAACTCCAACAGAGTTCATGTAGAAGTTTCCATCAGTGTGACCTTGAACATGAAGGATAAAAGCCAGATTACAACCAGTGCACTGGGTCAGTGAGGCCAAGACTTCTTTTTAGCACAGACAAGTAAACAGAAATGGAGAAAGCCAGAACTGTCATTGTGACGGATTGATTGTTCATGGAAATGGAAGACAATCCATAAAACACAAATGGCAGAGTTCCAAAACAGTACAGTGCAATCTAAAAACAGTAACGGAAGGGGAGGTGCCCAAGTGCACTTGGCACCAGGGTCCTGTACCCACCCTTCTCGTTCACTCGCCATCAGTCGGCGAAGCTCACGTCATTGCTACCTCCTATGCAGGCGTTGCAATCCCAGCATTTATCCTTGAGCCCTATTAGTCCTGATTCACAATCTGCATTAGCAGCTAACAGCAGCAAGGCTGCTGCAACCTAACCAACTGCCCTACACCTTTCATGACCACCACCATCATCAGTGTGAAACTTCAGAGACACCCAGCTTGCTGTACTTTCCTTTGCCTCCCATGTCAATACAGACTTGAATACACACTCACTGTGTCTCTCCTCCTCTTTCCTCTCTCTTCTACCTGTTATGCTGCAAGGTGTTGTGGTTTGCAGCACTTCCCCACCCCGCAAGGCTCGATTTGTTCACAGCCAATAAATATCCTTATGCATAGCAAGGAAACTGAGATGAGATCATTTGCAAAAGGATTCCAGGAGACATCCTGAACAATCGACACGTCTGAAGCAAGACCGATTTCAGACAGGGCTGAATGGGGGGGAAATGTATTTCATTTTCTTTTCCAAGTAAAAGAACAAAAGTAAGTCTGGAGTCTTCAAAAACAGTAGCAAAATTCATGTACAAGTTAAGAGAATTTATAGAAGTAAAACTTGAGCTTATGCCAGTGTTTTCCTTGGTGTGGAAACATGGCTTACTGAGGAAAAACAAGCAGGGATGCAGAGGGCTATACGTAGGCACACCAGGAGTTTTTTTTCAGGCCTCTCCTCTCACTATAGACTTCACCTCCTTGCCACTCTAGAATGTCTGGGGGTAAAAACCACGGAGGCAGCATCCAATACTGCACAGCGGGCTGCAGTTGGAAGTGAAGGTTAGCAAAGCCTCTACTGATGTGCAGAAGCAATTTGCAGGGACAATGTACAAAGTTGGGGAAATGGTCCAACTTTTGCAATATCAATTTGGGATTTTAAGGGCACTTCAGTAACTATAAATTCGAACAAGTATAAACAAGGAAGAAGAGGACCGCTTGTTACATAAAAACTTGCATTAGTACTTTATTCACCAATCTTTTAGACACAGCAGGGAAAGTTAAGGTACCTACAGTTACACACAAAAATGTTGAGATGGAAATAAATAAAATGAAGTAGCACATCTACATTTCAGAGCAAGTGACCAAGACCCTGTACACATATAGATTCTACATAAAGCCCCATTTGGGTGTGGTTAAAACTAGCAATCTCAACATGCAAATGGGAACAGAACTGTATGCATAAAGGCCTCCACCTTCCAGATGTGTATGCTGTACATGCAGGCACCTGGAGGAGGGGCTACAATGACGTCCCATTCATGTGTTGAGGTAAATATTTTTAATCATGGCTGAATAGGGCTCTAGTCTCTTCTCAATCTACTTTAGATTCAATACAGCAAAGTCAGGGATTGGCAACTCAGAGTAAGATTGAGTAAGGCATCGATGAAGAAGTCTAATTTGTATCTGGCAACTTAAAGGTGAAGTTACAGAACAGCAGGCTAATAAAGATGAAATATTTATCTTTAATATTTGGGAGGAGATCCTAACTATGCTAAATTCCAGAACCCATGAAGATAGAACCTGAGGTTTACCAAAGCATGAGGTTTACAGTATGTGGTCTAAAAATAAAGTTAAGTCTATGGTAGGAAAATTCATCTACATACAAGTCATCTATGCAAGAAGAGAGTATCTCAAAGTTTTCAGCATACTAATTTGGAAACTTTTAAAATAACGTCAATGCCTTTATTAAGCCTGCTATACAAGAAACCTATTTTTAAAATCCTTTTTACAAAAGCAAATGATGTTCTATCCACCCTGCAGCCAAGAACAGACACATATGAGAAAGTGATAATTGAGCTCCATCACAGAAAGTGAAGTTCAAGCAAAGGAAATTTCCGATACAAAAAAAATGTCTCAGTAATAATCCAAGGTTACTCAGTCCATTAAACTCTCAACCTCTGCTGCCCTGTGCAGGTTATACACTTCCCTCTAGTAAGGACATGTGTCTGAGCTGTAATAGTGTATTGCAAATGGGTCACGTTGTCCTCTCACTTTACAGAGGCCAATGGACAGCTGTAGTTTAGTAAAGCCACAAGACAATCTCATATAAGTGAGTAAACTAAAGGTGAGAGCTTTTATATCTCATTAGCAATATGCTATCCACAGTAATAGGCTTTAGGTTATCAAGCACTAATTGCCTTGTGATGGTGCCAAGGTTTCTCTTGCAGGAGGCAAGAGGGGCCAACATCAAATTAGTGGGAAATTCCACTTTGAAACAAATTCTCAGTCCTCCCCTTTAATATGTATTCAGTGGTGCGAAGTGTAAGATGTGCCACCTCCAGTATCAGAGGCAGTAAGACTATATACACCAGTTGCTGGGGAACATGGGTAGGAGGAGGTTATTGCACCGTGTTCTGCTTTGTTGGTCCTGGGCCAATACCTGGTTGGCCACTGTGTGAACAGAGTGCTGGACTAGATGGACCCTTGGTCTGATCCAGCAGGGCTCTTCTTATGTAAGAAGCTATCATGCCTGCAAGTTCTAGTTGAAAGTCCTGCACCATGTTCGGTTATTACTTTGTTTCATCAGATATATGCTCTGAATTTTAGAAATTAAGGTAACGGACAGCCACCAAAATGCCTGACACTTGCACATTATCAGTTCACACTCAGTTGCATTTCGGTTATGGCAATATCAGATTTTCATGCTTCAGGCATATAAATCTGACTGGTGCAAGATGGCTAAGCAATACTGGCTGGTGCCACTGATTGAAAATGGAAAAAGTTAAATCACTAATGTGATTGTGACGTCAAGTCTCTACTCACACCACACTATATTATATTCTAATTTTATGGCATGTTAAGATTTTTCAGCAACTATTATTATATAGAGTTAAGATGTGTACATTAAGAAGTGTATATACTTTTCTGATCACAAAAGCTACTCTTTTAACTTTGCACTGCTTATGAAAGAGCAGCGGTAGAACTAGCTACTTACTAGCTCGGCTGAAGGCAAAGCTAGAGGAAAGGACTAAAACTGCCTGAAATACTATTTAGTTCCTTTTCCTTTTAGGCGTTCCAATTTTATAACCTGATAAATGATTCACAAGGAGCAACTGGGTGCTGTACTTTTATAACACTTCTTGATTTAGCTCATGCTCTGTGACTCCCAAAACTTCACAGAAGCAATACAAACTTCAGGAGTCACACTGATGAATAATGGCAACCATGGGTTATACGAGTGTTGAACAACCCTTGTAAAACTCACAGTCCCCGGGTTTGCATGACATGATAAGTGTGGCCAGGTGGTGAATATGCAAATCCCACTGGGCACAGGCCATAGCCCAGTGTGGCTAAAATAATTCACATTGGGCTGTTTTGCTCATATGAATCACGTCAAAGTGTGCTTTTATTTTCTATTAAAAGAGCTAAAATATTTTTTAAACGACAGTACTGTCTTGAGAGCAAAATATGAGGCATGACTTACCTTTTTATTGATGTGACAGAGTAAACAAGAATGTATCCATTAATGTCTATGGAATACGTTTGAGGAAATATTGAGTATTCATCCTGTTGGAAGATAAGGCTGCATGTTAATGTTCTGTAGCCTCATAAGCTTATTGATAAGTTGGAAGAACTGGGTTAAGGTTAAATACATTTAATCCTTGCAGTATTAAAATGCCCTGCATGTATGTACGTGTACCGACATCCTTTCACGTCTCCGTCTTGCATTCTAGTGAATTCTTCGCATAGTTGAAGGATTACAATTCCTATACAAAGGTCTAGAAAAGCAGCAATGACCCAGCTGAAAACAAGGGTAGCAAACAAGAAAGTCGACATTTTACTGGCATGATGTGCTC
This sequence comes from Elgaria multicarinata webbii, assembly GCF_023053635.1. NCBI lineage: Eukaryota > Metazoa > Chordata > Lepidosauria > Squamata > Anguidae > Elgaria > Elgaria multicarinata. The sequence goes on along the minus strand of NC_086171.1, from coordinate 38,387,282 downwards.
ACGCACTCATTAAGTTTATAAGTAGTAATTTTAATGTAGGACCCCAGCGAAATGTGAGAACTGCTAATTTATCATTCTTATGCAGCACTATTGAAAGTCGTTTGCCAACTTTACACAATGTGCAAAATCAGACTATTTCTGTATTTTTTTTTGGCTGAATGGTGGCATAAAAATCCTTAAATAAATAAATAAAAATTGATAACTATATTTCTGTTTTTAAGGACAGGAAATCAGATAAACTACTTAAAAAACTTAAGTCGAGTCTGTGGAGTCCAAGTCCCATCTTGCAGTTTACTTTATTTAATATTGAAGGTGTCTCTTTAAATTGAAATGGAATGTTTGCTTTCTACCTGTGTGTAATTGACTTTTCCATCTTTTTTCTATGCATTCCTGCATCTGATGAAGTGAGTTTAGCCCATCAAAGCTCATGCCTTAATAATAAAATACAGTTAGTCTTTAAGGTGCCACAGGGCTTGTTCAGACAACACGCTAAGCCATGGTTAGTCCGCTAACCGTTTTGTAGCAAATGGTTAGTGAACGTGTTTAAACTGGGGTTATGTAGCCACCATGGTTAGGAATGGTTCACACAACACACAAAGTCATGGTCACATTTTTTGTAAACCGCCCAGAGAGCTTGGGCTATGGGGTGGTATAGTTTTTGTTTTTTTTAAAAAAAAGACATGCTAAGCCAGAATGTTTAGGTCAAAATGCTTAACCACCATGGCTTAGCATGTCGTCTGAACAGGATCACAGACTCTTTGGCTCAGTTCAGACAACACATTAGTCCACTCAGTGTGAGACTCCACTCAATGGTTGATTTTCTAGGGGGTACTCCCCACACAACATGTTCTAACTCCACCGTTATGTGACTATGGGCTAAAATCCATCGCAACGCTTGATTAACAGATCCTCCACCCTCTCTCCTCCCCCAGTCCTCCCAATGATATCCCATTAGCCATTGCTGGGGAAAAACACCAATCCCGGCAGCTCTAATAGAGCAGCACCAGCTCCTTTCGCCGCTGCTAGTGGGAAAAGTCTACTCAATGCAGTGGAAAACTCCACTGAGCCCTCCACACAATGGTTGTGCAGGAATTCTCCTCTGCACAGAGTGGATATTCTTTATGGAATGTTTTCCAAAAAAAACCTCCACTGCTGCATGGAGTTTTCCCACCAGACAACACATTTCTCAACGGTGGTACAAAAACTCCACCTTGGAATACTAAAACCACCGCTGAGAAATGTGTTGTCTGAGCTGAGCCTTTTTGTCACTGGTGTCATGAAGATTTCCTTAATGGGCAATATGAATGGACCAACACACACCAACCTTTAAAAAATATTCTTTAATGATTTCGATTTTACTTATGCAAATCGAATTATAAGATCATAAAAGCAAAATTAACTTCCTCTAACATTTCTATGGCTTGTATTTTATGATAAGCTAATTCAAGGAAGTTCAAAGAAGGAAAATTTTCTGTTCCTTTCTTCAGTAAAAAGCCTCTCTGAAAGGCTTGGTAGAGGCGATTGCTTTCCTGAACAATGTGGGATCCATGTGGGGGGCGAATGGGAAACCTTTGTTCTGTGAACTTCCTTAAATTAATTTATCTTAGGACCTTAGCTTATAATTTTTATGTCAATAATACATTTATTTATTTATTGCATTCTTATTTTTCCCACCAGCTGAAGCTCTCTTGGACGATTTACAAAAATTAAAACCATTCAAAATATAAAACAACCAGTATAAAAGCATAATATAAAATACAACATAAAAACACAATCAGGATAAAATCAAGCAGCAATGCAGAAATTAATACAGATATAAAATGTAAATTTAAAACAGCAACATTAAAATTAAGTTACTAGACGGTTAAAATGCTGAGAAAATAAAAATGTAATCTAGTGTTATTCATTGAATATTTTGTGCCTTTGTAAATGTTTCTATAATTATGGAAGAAGGCATCCTAATGTTCTGTTTCTTAGCAGATTTCATGCAGCTTTAAGACAGACTGTATAGGATGAAGATTAACTATTTTCTTAAAAGTGCTTAAGTACCATAACTTTCTCTCCCAAGTGTTTTAAGCCATCATATCAGTTACAAGATATTAACACTGGAAAGACTACCAGGGCAATAAAGATTGCTTACCTGGCCAGCTGTGTCAACTACCTGAAGGTGATATTCTTGCCCATTTACTGTAATCAGCTTTGTGAATGCTGGACAAATTAAAAAAAAAAGGCACTTTAGTATTTCACATGCACGGTCTGTCAATTGTATACATTTAAGTAATTTGATGGGTCATATCTTTAATATCAGAGAAAAATAACCCAGGATTCACTATGACTGTTTTGAGTTATTAAATAGCCAAAATACTAAAAAAAAATTGCAGATAATAAAACCTCAAACAATTTATATAATATTCAAATCATGTCCTAATCAGATATTTCAATCCAATCATGGGTGTCTATACACAGAGTTGATACAAAATTAAGGCCTAGAAATCCCTAAAAAAAGGATTACAATGAGCATTAACACTATGTCAGAGCACACTAGACACAAAAGACCGTTGAAACCAGACTGGCTATCACAGTATGTAGTTTACTTCTATCAAAGGAAGGACACACAGTACTATTAAGTACAGAACTTACCAAAAATTTAGTTGTGTTTGGGTTAATGTCAACAGACAGTAAAATGAAGTCAGGACTACAAGAGCCCTATAGTTTTACTTTATTGTAGAGGAAGAAAAATGTACCATTAAGGTGTTTGCAATGGAGGGTGCAATCCTACGCCCGCCCTCCAGACAGTGTCTTTGGGGTGGGGGGAATAATATAGCTTTGTTTCCTGTCTCTGATTTTGTAGACAGGACTCTGACCGTGGAGCAAGAAAACCACATTCCGCACCCGTTCCCCCACGTAGTTGGCACAGAGAGAACTGTGCCAGCTGCCTCTCTGTGCTTGGAAAACAGAGACCGGAGACAGGAAAACGGGGAGTGTTCCTGGGCCTGAAGGGGGAAGTGACTGGGGTAGCTGTGGTATGAAGTTTCCTATGGCCACCCCAGCCTCCCTCCCTCCCTCCCCTCTGAGGTGCTGCTGTTAGAAGGGTAAAATCCAGGGCTGCTGGATAGTGAAGGTGAAGACCGCCTTTGCTGTCCTAGCACCTTGCACCAGATAGTCAGACGCTGCCAAATATCCACATAGTATTGCATCGACACTTCATCATGACACACTATGGTTAAGTTTCCACAAGTTGTCTTGTGGGGACTGGTGAATGGATTGTCTGCCTTACAGTAAGGGCCTGGACTAGATGTCCTTTTGATTCCTACCAACTAAATAATTCTAAATAGAGCTGCATTGTTCAATAATCAGTTAATAAATTTAAAACTTTGATTAAAAAGGTATTTAAAAAAACAGATGCACAAGATGAAAACCTATGTTAAAAGAGGCATTCTCTCTGTGTGCTGTCTATTTATATGTTTGTATGTAATCAGTTTTTATAATATATTTTTAAAAGTTTGGTCTTTGTAAACCACCCAGGAAAACAATAACAATTCTAAATTGGGTGTTAGCTAGGAAAGAACTCTTCTTGCATGCTCAAGAGAAATAGTTCAGAGTTACTTACTGTTTTCTATGGTAGGATCATATGAATCAACAAATTGGCCTTCCACAAACTGAATAGTTAAAGATGATTTCCCTGTGAAGAAAGTAAAGTAAATGTTAAAACGGTGCTGCACACACTGTATTGACATTTTGCCATCAGACTTGGAGCCAAAGTTTCTGCATTTTATAAAACATGGACTGGGATCTGAAAAGAATTCCCTCCACCAATCAAATCCCAAATCCCACACCTATATCTTTGGTTTCCCTATGAACATCAATGCGGACATGATTTACTTGCATGTAGGTTTGGACCCTAGCTTTAAAATGACTGAGCATAGGTTATGACAACAGTCCCCAACCTGGCGCCTTCCAGATGTCTTGGGCTACAATTTCCAGTCAGCATGTCCAATGGATAGGGATGGGGGAGCCCAAAACATCTGGAGGACACCAGGTTGGGTAAGGCTGGGTTGTATAGCCTTTGGGTTGTTTCTCGTTTTATAATTGTGACCTTGCTTGATTTCTCTCTGGTCCCTATTCCTTTAATTTTTATAGTGTTGGTTGTGTCCTTCGCAGTAGAACTGCAGAAAGCAGTTCTACTGTGAAAAACTCAGGGATGTCTCCTACAAAAATCTGATAGGAAGAAAAGAAGCTATCCTTTTTCTCCACAGAGAATGGGTAACAACAGAGAGGTGTCTTTCTCTTCCTTTTCAGTCAGATTTTTGCAGGGGGGCAACCATGTGCTTTCTACAAGAGCTCAACTAGCAGGAGATAAATTGTCACTCAGGGCCTTCATGGCGAACAGGGGAGGGAAGGAGAGATCGCTTCTTCTCCCAGGGCCAGGACATTTTTGTGGAAGCACAGGGGTGAACATCAGGTTGCAGGGGGTAGTATTTGCTGCTGGCAAGTAGGATTTGAGTGCATTTAGGAAACCATCACCCTTGTTTCAAAAGCAGTTTGAGACACTTGGGGGAGGGAATAAAAGGGTGCTTTTCAACAAACAGAAGCGGAAAGCTGACTTGAGCACATTAAACTAGTTGCAGGGATTTTTGGATCCTGGCCATGACCCAAAACTTTCTAAGTGGTGATAAACTCTTTGCATGAATTTACACCACTGTTACTAAAAAAATATCCATCCTAAAACCTAGGGAAGGCAACAACTTGACAATGCATCTGCATACCCTAGAGTGTGCAGATGCCACACTAGTTAGTTATGGTGTCATTTTTCTTCAAAAGCAGCAGAAAGACCAATACGCACTAGAATTTACAAAATGCAGTTCCCAACATACATACATCATGTGTTTTTTTGCAAATGCTATGAGAAATAAGATCTCAGGCACTTATTAAATATTGCCTGGGGATTAGAAAAGTTGTAGTTGTTTCAGTGGTCGTCCTATTTTCCATCTTGATTTCTGAAAACAAGTCTGACAAGCAATCTTTGTACGAAGTATGTCATTATATTTCAGTGTGGCATTAGCATTGTCGTTAGAATTGTTTAAAATGAATGCACTCTTTCAGTATAATCTTTATAACAGTGTGCAAAGCTGTAAAATCCTGACTATACTAAGAAGAACTCCCTTGCCTTTTCAATTATACAGATGTATACAATACACTTTTCTCTGTTATTTATTTATTTATTTAATTATTACATTTCTATACCGCCCAATAGCCGAAGCTCTCTGGGCGGTTCACAAAAATTAAAACCATAGTAAGACAACCAACAGGTTAAAAGCACAAATACAAAATACAATAAAAAAGCACAACCAGAATAAAAACTACGCAGCAAAATTGATATAAAATTAAAATACAGAGTTAAAACAGTAAAATTTAAATTTAAGTTAAAATTAAGTGTTAAAATACTGAGAGAATAAAAAGGTCTTTAGGCCAAGTAAGTTCCAAATGGTGGATTGGGACCCTCCTGGCAGCAGTCTTGCTGATGAACACCTGAAGAGGATTACTGAGTGACAGTGCTCATACTGGGCAAAACACAGACTGTAGCAGACACTAAACTACAAACATCTCCCATAATTCTATTTAGCTTTCATGAAATTCAAAGGAATAACAAAGCCATGTATTACATTCAAGTAACACTGGGTTTCAACACTACTAACTTTAAACTGATTTCATCAAAAGCGAAGTTCAAGAGGTCAACCGGAATAGAAAAAAATGCCTTATTCCAAGCCAGACCATTATTCCAGCTAGTTCAGTATTAGTTAGCTTCTGCATTTAAAGTGTGAGTTCTTCCCTGAGCCATGTCCCTTCCATAATGACCTATTTCACCATCTAAAATCTGAATGAAAAAGCAGCAAGTAGTTTAACAGACCTAGGTATGACAGCTCACATTTCTGAGATATGGACACCCCAATCTTTGTTCCAAGTGAAATAAAATAATGCACATGTCAGATTAACATGAGTTATTTCATTTAACAGCCAATTTTGTTTCTGGAGACTACTACAGCAATTGTTCAGCTACTTCAACTATGCCTTGACTAACAGTCCAGGAAACACTTGTAATGAGAAGCTGGTAATAAATATAACGGGATCCAGGCCATACACTGGTCCTTATGTTTTTGCCCCATTATAAGCAGGTGTTACGCCTACTTTCAAACTTGGGTCTCTGCCCAGTCAGTTAATTACAGATTTCAAGATACTGCAAAATGAAGCACAGTAACATCAGCAGTAGGTAGGCCATAAGACACCCGTTGTCATTTTAGGCACTTGGAAAAACTTTTAAGATATAGCTGCACTGTAGTAACCCCTCTCTACATGAAATAGCTGTTAGCACCTGCCTGATATGTTTGCCAAAAGCAGGCAATATGACTCTACAGGAAAAATCACAAGGTATGCTTGGTCATATGGGCCTAGATTTATGCTTTTCAAGCCCCTTTGTACTCCATGTTGTAGCTGTGTTTTAATTAAACTTGTTTTAACAATTCATCAAAAACAGAAATTAAGCTAAACTCTGGATAATGTATAAACATTTCAATATGCTGCTATACAGCAACAGGGTGGACTAACTTCAGACTTGCATAATCACTTTAAAAAAAAATAGAACAACCCTGGCCCCTGGTATGCAGATATGGTTAAGTATACAAAGCAAAAATTATACACTTAGGATTTATTAACTGTTAAAGAGCAGCTATTCTTGTTAAGTGATGTGGAGTATGCTCTTGCTTCAGGTCATCATTGGCACTAGGCTGGTCTGATTAAGGACCAGCTAACAGAAGATTATTTTCACTTTTCAGTGGTGGAAGAAAGGTTAATTCCATTCTGTCTGAGCTAAACCCTCCTTCCTTTGTGTGTGATTGCTTTGATGACAGAGGGAGCTTTGGTTCTTCTCTGAAAGGGCTAGGCAAAGGAAGGAGGGGAGACTGAGAAGAAACATGCTCCCCACTACTTTTCTATCACAATTATTTCTTCAATGCCCATACACCAAAGATACAATGATTTCAGAGGCAGAGCAGGGAGGATGCTGTTGCACCATGTCCTGCTTTGTTGGTCCCTGGTCGACAGTGCTGGACTAGATGGACCCCTCGGTCTGATCCAGCATGGCACTCATGTTCAGTTTTATAGGCACCAAAATATTTATCGCTGGTCCAATTATAAAAACACTTTCAGGTGCTGCTTTTCCCCTTTGAATGTAATCCAATTTTTCATTCACAGGGCTTGGTAGCATTTAGCACATATTTTAAAGCAATCAACAACAAGCGGAAATCCAAATAGCATATATATTAAGTTCAGGAGCAACATTCAATGTTTAGAATTGCTTTGTGGGTAGTGCAGACAGCAAAAACCTGAGATCAAAACATTCTGTCGTCGCTCTAGTAAATAGTCCTTTAGAAAAACTAGAGCAAAAATGGGAACCGTAATTTACAATCTATGACAGTACAATTTGAATTACCTATTCAACAAGCAGCAAACCAGATTAGCATGAAAAAGAATATCGTTAAAGAAGATACCAGTTATGTAACATTCACACTTCTAGGCTCTTTGCCAAAGTGTGGGCTGGCAAGCAGCATGCTCGCCTATAGTTTAGGGCTGACCAAATGGCATTAAATGGAATGTATTATAAAACTGCAGTCAAACAGGATAACGGCACAATAGTTTCTGACTACTTTCAATTTTGAGTGGGAAGAGAGAACACTGCATCTTTAAGTTTGAAATGTCTGCCTGTACCAAGACTGTTGGCATTGTTTGTCTTCATGTTAGGCTGCCCATCTGTGAATCAACATTGGAACAGCCTTCAAAGTTGCTTTAACTCGATGCAGAGTAAGTAACTCACCCTTTAGTACATGTAGGGAAGTCCAGGAGGATACACTGATCAACTTACTTTGAACACGGCTGTTTCAAAAAGCAATAGCAGTGGTGGAAAGGGGGAAGCAACTGTAGCCAGATTTTCGCTCTTAACCTTGTGGAGTTGAAGCACCTCTATCCCATTCCTTCCCTTCCTATCAAATAAGCATGTTAATCTCTATTCAGATTCAGCTGCTGAAGGATGTAAAGATTTAAAGTTATTAAACCCGAAGCATTCAACAGAAAGTATCACTTAGATCAGTTTCAGAAGTTCTATTGAGCACAGGAACTTCATAGTTTTAAAAAGAACAGCTTTGGTTTGAAGTGCATTTCTATATGCTGCAGGAGCAAAGATAATGTGGGAGAGAAGGTACCCTGCCTGTATTTTCCTTCTTAAACCTTCCTCGGAAGTCTAATTTTCTTATGTCATCCCTTTTTCTCCAAGCCCATCTTTTTGCCCTGCAGCAGGAAGCATAGAGTTGAACAAGAAAGGAGAAATGACTAGGAGCCATTTGGGCACTATCCCCTCTTGCTCTTTCTCACATACTAATAGAAACTGCAGATGGATTATTTCTAAACTTGACAGGGTTGCTTGGGAATGTTTCAAAGCAGTAACTACTCTGATGTTATACTTACTGGTCTTTTAATAGTTTAGATCCTCAGTGGGCTGAAGCAGCCTGTTTCCATGTTCTCTCTTCCCCATAAATTCTTGAAAAATTATAAATAGCTCTTGGATTACTGAAGTATGCAGAGGTGAATTTCAGAAAGGCACTTTTAAGACCTCTAACATGCTTGCATTCTTTAGACTCTCATTAACTGTTAATAAAGCTTTACAAAAAACAAAACAAAACAAAAACTTTGGTAATAGCCAGAAACAGAACAAGGGCTATCCCAGATTTAACAGCATGAGAAATGCACCTGCAATAGCTTGGCAAGAGGCCTTAGCACAGCCTTCCTCAACCTGGGGCGCTCCAGATGTGTTGGACCGCAACTCCCAGAATGCCCCAGCCTGGGGCATTCTGGGAGATGCAGTCCAACACATCTGGAGCGCCCCAGGTTGAGGAAGGCTGCCTTAGCGGCAGAAAGGACAGGGCTATTAACACTCTCATGCTTGCCCTCAAGCAAGTGGTGAAATATTCCTCTGCGTTATGTCATTATCATGACACACCACATACAAAGGAAATACAGAAAATATGTGCTGAATACCTGAAGCTTAGTCTTCATTAGCCACGCCTAATACTATTTAATTTTTGTGAACCGCCCAGAGAGCTCCGGCTATTGGGCGGTATAGAAATGTAATAAATAAATAAATAAAAATAAATAAGCGATTAACTCTTTTATCCTCATCACTACTCTTCATAATTCAAATGCATGATTCTCAACAACTTCCCTTTTCATGTTTCTACTATAACTGCTCTTCAGCTTTAGCGGTCACTGCATTGGAACTTCAGAGTTTTATATCCTAAGACAGTTTTGCTTCCAGCAAACCTCTTTCTGTCAGTTATAATCCACTACCAAATTAAGAAAGTGTGTACATTCATCTTCTGCCATAAATCTGCCAAGACGAACTCTTATGTGTTTTGGTCTTCTTTTTTGGGGGGAAGACACACTCACTGCATGCAATTCTTACAACAGTGCTTGCAAAAAGGTAGTGGTAACACAGCAAAAGAGAGACTGCAAGACACACATGATTGCTTGGACACAGGGTAGAAATTAAAATTTGGAATGCTGCTTTCCTCCCCTAAAATTTCTAGTCCTCATAGTTGGAGGCACAGTTTTTAAATCAGAGGGAAAGTTTGACATGGCTTTTCCCTCTTGGGGAATTGCTTCTGTGACCTGCAGTGTTTCTGGCTTTTCCCATGTCCTCTAGCTACTTTTCTCGTTATTCTTCATAATCTGCAGGCTGTCTCTGGTAGCCCAAACACATCTCTTAGAATCTGGGAAAAGCAGCATTTTTAACCAATCAAGACAGTGGAATTAAAATGATGTGATGGAACAAAATACAGATCATTATAACAAGATATTGCTTTTTATATTGTATTTTGTTGGTTGTTTTTATGCTCTTCATGGTTTTAATTTTTGTGAACCGCCCAGAGAGCTTCGGCTATTGGGCAGTATGAAAATGTAATAAATAAATAAATACTGAAATGCAAACCTTAAACTTCCAATTATTTAAAATGAATTTTCTCTTTTAATATTGGAAGTCAAAATAGCACTGAAACACATGCCAGGATTATTTATATACATCCAGAAGGATTTTTAGTGCTTTTCTTAATAGACCATCATGTCATGCTACAAAATGCTTCGCAAACCCCTCACTTTTGAAATAGTATGGCATGAGGAAGAAGAGCAACTATTTGAGAAATTCAACTCCGAAACTCCTGCAAGTGAGAGATGGCACTGACCTGGTTTGCATGATTACCACGTGGATTGCGGCCCTTACCAAGCAGCTTCTGAATGTTCAAGCTGTGACTTTCATGTCAACGGAGTCTGTGAGAGTGGGCTGTGCAAGGATAATCCTAAAACGGGCCATGGGTTATGCGAGCATTGTTTAACCCTTGCACAACCCACCCCTGCCACGTTCAGATGACACAACAAGCTGCGGTTGCAGCTTGAATATTCAAAATGGCCACCTACATATGCTGCAGCCCATTGTGACTTAAACGTTTAAGGAACCTAATTCAAAGTGCTTGATCTTGATGAGGCTGTTTGGATGTTACAGGTGCATAGCATGGGTTAATTAACTCACAACTTGTGCAGATGTGTGCTGTGCCCATTTTTCTGTAAACAATATCCAACGGGCACGCTTAGAGTGACGTGCGAACCAACCCAAACCAATGGGTTGCTTAGGAGCTAAACAACTCAGCAGTAAACCCAAGAAAATACTATGGGTTAACTGCTGCAGGGTTTTTTTAGCCCCAAACAACCCATTGTTCTGGGTTTGTATGTCACACAGACAACCTCAGATTGCATTAATTGGAGATGTCTACAGAAACTAAAAGCAGCTCACATCCATGCGAATAACCCATGATTTGCCACTGTGAAGTGTAAACTGGGTTGATTTGTGGTAGCATTTCAAAGGAGGCCCCACACACCTCAAAGACTGCTGGCTCTGCAGCATTATATCTCAGTTTTTACAACTGATGAGAGCACCCTCTTGACACTACCACCCATGTACTATGTTCAAAAAGCAAACACATAAAGAGCGCCCTTCCCCCAACCAGGTGCCCCTCCAGATATCTTTGACTGCAATTCCCATCATTGCCATACTGGTTGGGAATGATAGGGATTACAATAAATAACAATAAATATATATTAATGATCCAGTTAACATGCTCTCAAGAGCAAACTTTGAAAACAGGTTCTAAGCTGGGCCCTCTTCTCTCTTTCAGCTCTGATGAATGCTAGCAGAGTGAAAGCTCAGAGCTGCAGAACTTGATTTATCATCCCCAAGAACCACCAATGTTTTGTCTCAAATGGGATGGAACACAAATTGCATTTCAGGCAAGATGCAATATATTCACTAGCCAAGGCCACACATTCACAATATACATGCAAATCTGTATTATGAAAAAAGGAAATTAATACATGCAAATTAGCTGAAGATGTTTGGCTCTCAATATTTAAGACAGTCCTGAATAAGCAATCCAATATTTATATGGCTCTTTACTGAAAAGATATGCAAAGTCAGTGACTGCAAGTCAAACTTAAAAGAGAACTAGTGCACATTATTAAAATACATCAAACTGGAAGGTCAGGACTAAGTTGAATTTGACAGTGTCAAATAGCTTCATTGTGGAAGCCCAAAATATTTCAGGCTTCCACAGCACACAGATTTAAGATTTAATTACTTCAGAGCCTAAATTCATTGACTCTAGAGTGTGCTTAAAGAAACTGATAAATGCAGCAAGAGTAGAAGTGACTTGCTGTTTCAACAAGATATTCTAGGTAAATGTTAGCTGTTTGACTGAGTGAGAATAGAAAAGCTAAAAAATGCAAAGCAGGCAACTCAGGAGTTAATTCTAGCACAGTGTCCTTAAACAACCCTTCCAGCGGCTTGATACTATAGTCAAGCATACTGCCTCTAGTGTTTACTGTTACCACTAACAAGTTCACTGCAGTAAGATTTGCCACTCGACAGGCAGGCATAAAACGAAGCTTTTAATTAAAGCTGGCATTTCAGACTACCATTCAGGAGCAGCCATCCTGCTTAACAGCAAGATCTAGGCTCTAGCAATGTAAGCAAACAATGTAAACTCCCCACAGATGACCAAAGTATTGTTTTAGCCAGGTTTCAGCAGCTGTTTAGTTGCAGAATCTACTCATGCATCAGGTTTTCACCTAAAAATATGTCTAATGCTTCTGGGCACATCCTCATAATTAAGAAAAGACATACCACTAAGCCACAGAATGTTACACTAGCATAAACTTCATAGAATCATAGAATAGCAGAGTTGGAAGGGGCCTACAAGGCCATTGAGTCCAACCCCCTGCTCAATGCAGGAATCCACCCTAAAACATCCCTGACAGATGCTTGTCCAGCTGCCTCTTGAATGCCTCTAGTGTGGGAGAGCCCACAACCTCCCTAGGTAACTGATTCCATTGTCGTACTGCTCTAACAGTCAGGAAGACCCACAACCACTAATGCATCAAGGTCAGTATATCCCGATTGTACATTTTCGGTGACCTTTGAGTTGGCCTAATAAAGGTATTGCAGCAATATGAATTTAGAATTTCTCTTATGGTCAACATGACTACTTTTGCTTTTCAGATTGAGATACATTCAGGACTTCAGGGAAATTTGGAGATATGGATAACCCCTCCACGGAGCAATTCTACTTCTACACTTCCTACCACCTTAAATCAAATTCAGAATGCCAGCATAAAAGTCCCAACTCATCTTAATCCTTTTATAGAAGCTTCAGCATATTTGTTCAATGTTTTTCAAGATTAGGCCTCCTGTGGAGAGTTCTGCGGACCAATTTCAGATTATGGTCGAAGATGATCACATCAGTAAGTAAACAAATGTTGCAGGATTACTATTTTCAGGCTGTCCAGGCACTTCAATGAATTTAAAAAAACCTAAACCTTTTGGATCTACTTTCTAGGTCTATTAGTTGTTCACCAAGTATTCTATCCTTCACTGTTAGATCTTGTTTGCCTTGCAGTCTCTCTAGTTTGAGCCTCCCATGTGGAAGTTATCCTACATCTCCTGAAATCTCTTTGCAATATTAACCTGTAAAGCCCAAACAGGTAGGACAAATTCTTGTGTTCAATTACAGAGTAATACTGAATATCACCTTGGTCAAGGAGTACAAAGAGACTACATTCTGATTCATCCATTCAGAATGTAGCCTACATAATCTCTGTGACCTGAGGCTGGACTGAGGGCGGAGAGAATGGCAACAACTAGAAGTTGATCCAGGCGTGCAGAAAGCCTTAAGGTTCTTTCAAACACTGAGAGAGCATTTGAAGGGTTTTTGAAACTAAAACTATTAATGCCATCGCACAGCAGGAGTCTGTCAATCTTACATCTGCTTCACCCCATTGCATCATTGGATTCTCTCTTCATTCCAGCAGTGGGAAGGGAGAAGGGATTGCTATGGTAACTAACCCAAGACCACTTTCTCCCCAAAGGATATGCTAAATGGTACAACAGATCACAACTTTATAAATTGGCATGGTAATGATTTGAACATGGAGTTAATGTTCTGAACTGAATACACCATTTTAAAGATAGCAGAGAGAGTTTTCTATGAGGTGTTTAAGAATAAAATCCCACACCCATTTCAAAGAAAATCTTTGATTAAAGCTACAACTACTGTATTTTTTCAGACAGAGTTCAAATGTGATTTATTCATTTAATTTCAATAAAATGCCTGCTTGAGTGGGCAGATATAAAAGTGTTGCTTGACCTCATGTATATCCTCATATATTTTTCTCATTAAGTTCCCAAAACAGCACAAACATGTAAACCAACCACTTCCTATTTATCTCAAGATCGGGGTTTCCAAACCTTTTGACAGTCATCAAAACAAATTAAGTTGTATTGTAAGATATAATTCATATGAATGTAAAAGAAATTCCAAACAAGATGCCTTTTAAAAAACACTATTATGGCTCAAAAGAAGCCTCAAAGTAATCTGCTTATTTAAGAATCTCTTTTCTCTCCACATTATATGATAAATTCAAATACAGATTAAACACACAAAAATATACTATAGAAGTGAACACCGACAGCATCTTCACTTTGGATTTTATTCCTATTTTGGATGGAAATAAGTTGATCTTCAAATACACACGGTGATATAACTCTCAAGTGATTTATACTGTGAATGATGCCCCTCAGTTTGTTTATACGCTTAGCTGGACTTTGAATCTATTTTCCAATTCACCTTGCTCTTTAACATCGTTCTTGTTTACAATAGAACAAAATATGTAAAGAATGCCATAGTTTCAGTGTTTAAAGGTCTTTGGGCCCTTAAGGGCAAAAGGGAGAAAGCAGAGAGCACAGCATTAAGGCGGTGTTCAGTTCTAGCTTTAAATGGCTGGGTCAGGCACCTATGACACTGCTGCTTTGACAGGCATGAATAGCAGCTGGATGGAGGGGCATGCAAAAGCATTTGCTACAAGTCTCCAGCAGCAGGTGGGTGTCAAACCACATGGTTGATTTAATCCTATACTAGACTGATACTAAGCAATCTTAGAGTTATTTCACATATTATTACATAGAGGCAAACCAAGGTTTACCATCAAGCATATATTCAACAGGAAGCTACAGCCAATTGGAACTCTCTGACAAATGCATGTGTATGAAACACATGTGCAAATACCTATCATTCCCACTTTGTTTTGTAGGTGTACAGCTACAAAAGAGAATGCATGAAGAATCTCCAACAATGTGGTTTGCCAGCCCTAAAAGAATGTTCTATGCTCTTAAATCATATTTTGAAAGCGATCCCATTTATCTGAGAAAGAGCTTGTGGCCACTGCTTGTGGGTGCACACTAAATGGACTTTGAGGGCTCTTGCTTCATGCTCACTCACAATTGCAGTTACAAGGAAGAGCTTCAGTGTCACCAATGCAATCTAGACATCACATTTATGGAACTCTGTCTACACAAGCAAATACACTAATATTATTCAATGCATTCCACCGATTGCATAGACAGACACCTTTATGTACAGCAGCCAATAAATGAACACACATACACACACGTCACACCCTTTCCTATATGTTTACTTGTCTTGCCATTACATTCAGGGGAAATGATGACAAACTAGATGAACCGCTAAACGTTCATGCAAACAGAATAAGAGAAGTTTGTCGGATCTCATTGTTCTTAAAGTTGATTGTAGCATCCTTAGGCCAGCTGCTAGAGAATGGGGCAGGGGGAGCTTCTCCTAGAGACTCCCCAGTCCATGCTCCAATGAAGCTCTCATGTCAAATGGTCCAGGATAATTATTTTCTAGTCTACTTTTTTTTAGACTGGGCTCTGGTTGCTCATTCCCTCCTTACATTTTGCAAAGCTTCAGCACTCTTTAATTTGAGATCTTCCAATTTAATCTACTTTAAGCAATTGTAAAATGGTTTACTAAGTGCTACTTGAAGTCAGTCTCTTTTAGGAGTATTAACAATGCTTCTGTGAAAAATGTTGAACTACTTTTGACATTTTGGGAAATTTTGCTTGGATTAACTTTATGTCCAAGAACAGTCTTTCTGCGCTGAAGCAAAGCGGGTCCATTGACTATACTGAACAGGAGACAGAATAAACCTGCAGACACAACTGAAGACTATCAAAACTAGTCATGCCGAAAGTAAACGACTACTTCCCCATTTCATAAAATGCAGGTAACAATTTTCATGAAATTTGCACCTGAATAAAGATCTGAAGTGAGATCTCTACACAGGTCCTTATTTAACACAGGCAACTGAATGTACTAGCTGTCTTCCTCATGGGGTTGGTCCAGAAAAATTGTGCAACAGCTTTAGTAATGCAGCATTACTGTTTCTGTAGTGTGACCAAAATACTATTGGTGCCCCAATCCTTGAGAAGCTGAACATGGATATTGCAATACTGTTTCAGTTTAATGTTGACCTGATCAAAACACTAGCCCATCATGCCTGCTCCAAATTAGACTGAGAAGGAGAAAGAGGGAGAGGGGGGGAGAGAAAAAGAGGAATGGTGGTGTAGTTTGAGGAAGCAAAACACAACATTACATGCGTTAATCCTTCAGCCACACCATTATTTCAACCCACCCAATACAAGTTTGCAGTTACAGTTACTAAAATAGAGCAACAAAAAAACGACTTTCTGGATGTGGCTAGGCAGTGAAGGTGGATCCTCTCCACCTTCAATGCAAATAAATGGGCGAGAACTGACAATTGCCATCTGTAGAGTGGCAGCTACACCAAATGTATTAATACAAAGGTGGGACAGGCAATGCATGGTGAAGGGAGCGGGAAGGAGAAGGCCAAGGCGCACATCTACCACCACGGAATCCATCAGTACCCGTGAAAACGCTCCTCTTGCAGGGAGGGAGGGAAAGCTCTCGTGTTAAGTCTGGAGCGGGAACAATGTTCCCGAGGGCCACATCGCGGGAGTGAGCCAGTTTTAAATCGGATTTACATCCGAGCCAAGGCAGGTTCTGCAGACGCGGGAAATGCAAAAGCCGTTTCAAGCGTCGCTTGTGAAAGCGGCTCCAGGTGTTGGCAGGGAATTGGCCTGTTCGCTGGACTTCGGCACTCAACTGCTGTAGACAGAGGGGGGGGGATATTATCGAGCAGGACCCCCTCAGCCTCGGGGGAATCACGGAGACCACGCAGCCCTGCCCGCACTGAGGGCGGGCAAACGGCGGGGGCAGCCGTCGCCACCACCGCCTCCTTCCGGCTGGCAGGCCCGGCCTCTCCCCCGCGCACCTGCGTCGGGCTTCAAACGCCGGCAGCTCCTGGTGCCTAGCCCCGTCGGGCCAGGCGTCAGCCCACGCGGGAGGAGAGGCGCGCGCGCACGTCCGCCTGCGGTGCTTGGCTTGGGCCGCGGAGGGCCGGGCACGCCCAAAAACGAGGTGTTGGGGGGGGAGGGGGAGGCGGCGGCGCAGGCACCCTTCCCCGCACTCCCTGAGGAGAGACGGCGCGGAGCCACTACTTTTTCCCTCAGGGGAAGACTCACCCACGCTCCTGTAGCCCAGGATGGCGATCTTACGGGACTTGGACGGCGGCATCTTGTCCCCGCCGGGCCCCGAACCACATCAAGGGCTCCGGCCTCGGGGGTGGGGGGCAGCGAGGGGAAGGACGGGGCGCGCTGCTCCAGGGGCCGCTGAGGGACCGCGGCGGCGGCGGCCTAGACTGAGGCGGGGCCGGGTTGGGACAGGTAGAAGAGGCGACAGGGGGCGACAGCGCGCGACATGCAGCGACGACCAACCGCGCGGGACTCGCTGGCTGATTGAGGGACTCGGCGACGCGACGCCAGCCGCTTCATTCACGTGACGATGACAACCCTCCTCCCCCCTCCTTCCGGGCCTCTGCGCACGCATGTGTTTTCACTCCCTCATTCACTCGCCCACGTACGCTCGGCGTGATTACGCCACGACGAAGGAGGCATTTGGCCCATTGGACAGGCCGGCACGCTCGCTCGGCGTGGAAATTTCGCTGCGTCATTCTCCCCGGAAGATGGCCCCGCCCCTTGGGTGGGTCCCTCCTTCGGGCAAGCGCTCATTGGATGTTTCGTGGCTCAACTTTCCTTCTTTCTTTTTTTTGTCTTTTGCTTATGGAGTGTTCCCGAGTTGGTTCGGGCAAGTCACTGCGATTGGCTAAACCCAAACGGGAGGCTGAGAAGGGGGAGGCGTCTTGGAGGCCGTTGCCTTGTGATTGGCAGGGCGGTCTTGCGCGCGGAGGGCTCGTGGTCGGGACGTGCCCAGCCCGGCGCCTCTCTGTGGGCATAAGACCACGGCTGCCCACACGACGAAGCCGGCATCCCCCGAATTACCGCATCTGAAGCACCCAGTTCTCCCTGGACGCAGACAATATGATATTGTATTCTATTGCATTAAAAACAACCGAACAGCACCAGGGCCGGTGCCAGACTATTTTACGCCCTAGCTACTTTCACACTCTCACACACCCACACACACCCACACACCCACCCCCCAAAATGCCAACTTTGATTTTTAAGAACATTTGTTTCCCGGAAAAAATAAGCACAAAACTTGAAACTGCTAAATTTATTTTAAAGTGCAAGAAATTGTTGTTTTTCCGTTCAGTTGCTTCCGACTCTTCGTGACTTCATGGACCAGCCCACGCCAGAGCTTTCTGTCAGCGGTCGCCACCCCTAGCTCCCCCAAGGTCAATCCATCCATCTTGCCCTTGGTCGGCCCTTCTTCCTTTTGTCTTCCACTTTCCCTAGCATCAGCATCTTCTCCAGGGCATCCTGTCTTCTCATTATGTGGCCAAAGTACTTCAGTTTTGCCTTTAATACCATGCCAATTATAGCAAACAAATTGGAAAGGAACATCTATGGGTCTAAAATGCGTTGTTTAATAGGAATATCACCTCCAAATCATCCCCTCCAACTCATGCGCACGCGCACACACACACTCAGCATCACTCACTCCAAACAAACACGCATGAACACATGCATTCACTCAAAGACCCCACGCACCCCATTCACCCATACATTCTCTTTCTCTCTCCACCCCGCGTGTTCCGGAATTCCGAACGTGGAGCCGCCCCACCCCAGCGTCCCTGGCTTTGCTTCGGCTGGGTGGGCGCCATCTCGCCTGCCCAGGCCCAGCTGAATCCTCAGGCCAGGCCGGCTCACAGCCAACATGTGTGAGTGCTGCGCTGTGCCCGGCACCCCTCTTAGCTTGGCGTTCAAGGCGGCCGCCTGAGTGGCCTCTATGGTAGCACCGGCCCTGAACAGCACTACTAGAAAATTCTGGATGATAGAAAGATGCTGTCAAAGCAGTAAATGACCAGCCAGAAATTGGAAGACTGAAGCCAAAACTTTGGTCATTCATGTGTGTGTGTGTGTAAATACACACACATACATTGTGTTAAAAAGTTCAGCACTCCTGCTTCACCTACACCTTCTCTAAGGAGGATTTCTATGTGCTCCAATCACTTGCATACTATATTGCTTACGTTAGTCCTAATTAATAACAAATTTTACACTGGATGAAGTTCAGGCACTGGCTCGTGTGTGTGTGTGTGTGTGTGTGTGTGTGTGTGTGTGTGTGTGTGTGTGTGTGATCTATCTTCATCCAAAGAGTGAGCATGCATTTGAGTTGTCTCGTTTTCTCCTCACAAGCCTGTGGGGGAAATTAGGCTAAGAGGTTGTGATTTGGCCAAGCAAAACCAATGAGGTTCATAGAAGAATGCTCTGGTTTCAGCTCAGGGGTCCAGATCCGACACGATCTGCTGCACTTCACTGGCTCCTTTAAATTAGAGCAATCCAGGCTCTAATAACAAATTTCCAATAACAAATACTAGTATTGCATACATCTGAGCAGTGAACAACTGTGGTGTGGCCATTAGACTTGGGAGACCTGAGTTCTAGTCCCTGGGTGACTTTGGCCTAGTCACTGACTCTCAGCCTAACTACCTCGCAGGGTTGTTGTGAGGGTAAAATTGAGAGGAGGGCCTCTCAAACAACAGGGGCAGGGCCTCACAAACCATTTTAGGACAGATATAATTTTTTAAAGCAATTTGTAATATAGCATGAAAGTCTGATGCTTAAAGGAAAGTTAACAAACCTACTGAACATGCTCTGGTCCTTGAGTACACCTAATGTAGCCAATTGGCTCATGGACCGTATTTGATATTAGAGGCCTGTGACCTCATGAGTGTTGCTTGCTGATAGACTTATACAATGCTTGAAGTTTCTGTCAAGCACATAATAATAATAATTTGTTACCTGCCTCTCCCTCTGGATCGAGGCGGGGTACAACACGAATGCAAACATATAACTAATTAAAACATTTAAAACTAATACATTATTAAAAGCAGCACATTATTAAAAGGCAAATTTAAAATTGAACTGGGTAGGCCGGCCGGAAGAGATCAGTCTTTATGGCTTTCTTAAATTCCGGAAGACTGTTAAGTTGATGAATCTCTCCTGGAAGCCATTCCACAAACTGGGACCAGCAGAAGAAAAGGTCCTTATAAACATAAGTTTATAATCAACAATTATTTAGATAGTTACAAGGTTAGTCTAAGGCTTCCACGCACACACTTATGCTGGCTATAGGTAGTGTATGTATAGTTTGATAAAAAGCCATTTTGTGGGAATCTACTGAATTTAGAATTAAAACTTAGAGAAGACAAATGGGATGTGTAACAAAACGTTGTGATGTGTTGCCCTCTTACAAAATGCTCCAATCCTCTCCACCCCGTTCTCCGGTTTTCCATCCTGCCTCCAGTCAGTCAGCACTCCGTGCCCATTAAGAAAACTCAGTCCACATTTGGTAGTTTCAGGGTCCTTGCTTCGTTGTTTTCCCTAAACTTGGGGTTTCTTCAAGCATGGTAATACCTCCATCTTGTGTGTGGATAGTACTAGTTTGACCACATAAGGATCCACTCTTGGCAAAGTTTGCTGTTAGTATATAGCATTCTTTTCTCAACTTTTGAACTGCAGACAGTTTGGTCAACTCAGAATGTGTATGTTTGTTGTTCAAGACCATTTGTTAATTGTTCTTAAGAGTTGTTTCCTACAATCAAGCACACGTATTAAGTTTGTGTATATAGTTTTAATATTTAACCTAAAACTCTCATTTCAAACCACGATAACCGCTGTGGAAAAAGCTTATTGTTGCTTGCATCAATGTAACCTTCTCTCACCAAGTGTTATCTATATCTGAAGTGTTTTTCATGAGGGAACCTTATGCTATGCAGGAAGCCTTGGACCCCTAAACTATGAGTGTCCTCCGTACCCCCACTCCTACTGGCTCTGTCAGAAAAGAAAGGTTTGAAGAGTGGATGAAAAGAACAGGGCCTTGCATGGCTTTGAAGTCTTTACTTTTAAAAATACTCTAGTATACAATTGGGGATCAAAGAAATTTGCTAGACTTTTTGCAAAAAAACTTGGCTGTATTCGTTCATGACTAGGTATCCATAACAAGACTAGGTGGTGCATTAGACCAGTCCATCTCAAACTGTCAGAACAATGGCATCCAAGTTAGCAAATGTCTCCTGCAATGTTAATTAGTAGCTTCCCTATTTCAGGTTGTCTGTTTATTGCTTTCTGTTCAGCATAACTGCGGAGGGGAAGAATCAGAACCGCTCTGACCAGGTCACTCCACTTCTGAAATCTCTTCATTGGCTTCCAATTCACTCCAGAATCCAATATAAACTTCTCCTGCTGACCTTCAAAGCTCTTCACGGTCTAGCTCCTGCCTATCTCTCCTCTCTCATCTCACACTATCGCCCCGCTCGTGCTCTCCGCTCCTCTGATGCCATGCTTCTCGCCTGCCCAAGGACCTCCACTTCCCTTACTCGGCTCCGTCCTTTTTCTTCTGCTGCCCCTTACGCCTGGAACGCTCTTCCAGATCACTTGAGAACTACAAACTCAATCACTGCTTTTAAAACTCAGCTAAAAACTTTTCTTTCCCCTATAGCCTTCAAATATTGAGTTTGTTCTGACTCTATACTGTTAGCTTCACCCTACCCGGTGCCTGTTTACACTTCCCTGTGCCTGTTTGCATTCTCCTTTCCTCTTTATTGTTTACTACAACTTATTAGATTGTAAGCCTATGCGGCAGAGTCTTGCTATTTACTGTGTTATCTGTACAGCACCATGTACATTGATGGTGCTATATAAATAAATAATAATAATAATAAATAATTAATGAAGAATTGCCCCTTAGTTAACATCTCCTCCTCCCTTTAATTATTAGTTTTTTTCATTATTTAAGTATTAAATAAAGCTATTTTGCAATGAGGAAAAAACACACAATGAACAATCCCCCTGCCTGAAAAGTAATGGTCATTGTGGATGCTTCAAAGAGCAGCAGTTCGAACAACTACACCAGCAGCAGCTAATGCTGGGGTGAGCAACTTCGAATTATAGAATAGTAGAGTTGGAAGGGGCCTATAAGGCCATTACAAATATAAGGCCCTCCAGATATTTTGGCTTACAACTCCCAACATTCTTTATGACTGGCTATGCCAGCTAAAGCTGATGGGAATTGTAGGCCAAAACACCCGGAGGGCCACAAATTGCCCACCTCAATCTTAATGTAGGGGACTGAACCTTTTCCATAATAGTCCCCCAGGGATCTTTGGCTATGGGGTGGGGCACAGATATTTTTTTTTTTTAAAAAAAACTTATGCTTTCTCTTATTAGTTTGTGTGTCAGCCACAATGAGGGCTGTTGTCAGGCTGAACCATCAATCAGTAATACCCCCCAACACTGAACAAGAAATAATAAAAGGGCAGAAGAATTTGCAGGGAGGAAACGTCTAATTCATGGCACAGTAGAATGGCGCAGCTGCGCTCCCACTGATTCCACTGCCCAAGCCAGACCAATTACTTGCACAGTGGGCATTTAGCACTTCATGAAGCAACCCCCAAAATGAGCAGAAATGTTCATTTCTGGATCAAGTCAAGTCAAGTCAGCAGAACTCCCTTATGCAAGCTCCACTGATCTGACCTGTTCTGGAAATGATCGTTTCTGTTGGTTTCCAGTTCCTATCCAAAGTGCTAAATCTTTCTCCTATCCAAAGTGCTAAATCTTTGTTGAGCAAATGCTGGGTCTTGCTGGCGCTCGAGGAATGTTGCTTCCTCAAGTAAAGGCAGTATTCAGTCCATTACATTTACATACCCAAAATCATATGCAACATGTTATTCACCTATTGCAGACAAATAGAAGCTTGAGGAGTTGGACATATACTGAAGAGAAGCATTTCGATTTCAAATGTTTCTATAGATATCTTTGTTCAATTTCTCAAAGGGGATAAAGAGCTCCCTTTTCTGAATGTTTTGCTAAAAATCGTTTAAAAGGTAAGAGCCCCTTCCTATAAACAGCTAAAATTTGGACAATTACATACATGTTTAGTTTACACGAACAATTAATTCATCTTTTGAAAGGGATTAGAGTCTCCATAAAAAAGGTATATGTCAGATCATGCTCTTAGGGGTACATTTGGAGAATTAATCAACATAATCAAGTGAATTATGCTTGCTTCTGGATATGCAGGAACATATGGAGTTATTATTCAGTAATACCTTTAAAGTGAATTTTCACATTGTGGATTTCAGTAAATATTGGAATACCAACATGATGTTGTTACCTTTCGGTAAGTTTATATGCAATATGTATTCTTCATATTTTGTGGGTATTCTCTTTTGCATACCAGCTGTGTCTGATGGAAATACATCTGTTAAATTCCTGATTTGTGGGCCTTGTGAGTATAATACATCTAAAAGAAAAATGACTTGCACTTGTGTTTTTAGTAATGAGAGATCCACTCCTTCTTATATAACAATCAATGTTTTATTAATGAATATGGTGAAATTTTAGCTATCCACCAAAGATGTGTAAAAAAATTGCAGAAAATAAAAATAAATAAAGCTGGTTTTAAATCAGTCTTGTTTTACCATCTCTGTTCAGAATGCAACATTTATAAACCACACAAAAATGTCATTAAAGTTTTAAAGTAATCTACTGATATTCAAATTACAGTTTTTTATGACAAATCTAATAATAACTGAAACTGATTTGGTTTTAGGTTTAGCGACTTGAATATTCAGATACAGTGTCTTCTTTCTCACAATACTTCCTCTTATTGTGATGGGCAACAGTGATGACATATTGTTGGCTTTTTGACATAAGGCACTATGATATGAATATGCCAAACACTTGCCTTATGTCAGAGATCTCTTGCTGACCAGTGACTTCTATCAAATACAAAAAATGGTATTGTTTCAGGATACAGTGCATTTTAGATGGACATTGGGTGGAATTTTTCGGCAAACATTTTGAAATGCAAGCCTATATTGAATACATAAGCGTTTTGTCATGCTGCTTTTTTTTTTTTTTTTTTTGGCGACCGTCACTGGGAAATAACAGACTAGCTACCCATCACTCAGTCCAATACACAAACATTCTCATCACCATTTTGTTCTTCTCTACTGCCGTCAGTGTTCTTGAGGCAAAGATGACCCAGTAACTTTCCTCAAGTTCTTCTACAAAGGTGTGTCTACATTCACAGCAATCATTCAGTTTCACTTTCCTTTTGTTTGGCACCTGCTGGAAAAGAACAAAAAGCTAGATATGGGGGCATTTCCGCACAGCAAATTCTCTCAGTTGTGCCCCACATTTCTTAAGTCTTCCATCAAATTTGCTTCTGTTGTGCTTTGCCACTGCATTTGCCATTGGTCTCTAAATGGCAAATGCAGTTCAATGTAAGCAGAATTTGAGGTTTTGTGCCTGACAAAATTAGTTATTTCCACCCTTGGATAAGGCATGTATTGCTACTGTGATTGCAGACATATCACAGGCTCTTACTGGATATTTGTGATCTGATAGTGATATCTGTGATCCAATTATCTGACACGACTCTTTCCACAATGCATACGCTACTTTTTGAAGTTATAATTTTCAGTGATTTGTATTGTTATACTGCAGAAACGTAAGAGGGAGCCGAGCCGAGCCTGGGAACATTGCCAGAGTATGCTACGTCTACCTGTATTCGAGCCAATGCTTTTCAACTTGCTCATAAATGATTTGGAATTAAGGGTGAGCAATGAAGTGGCCAAGTTTGCTGATGACACCATATTGTTTAGGGTGGTTAAAACAAAAAAGGACTGTGAAGAGCTCCAAAAGGATCTCTTTACACTGATCTGCATTTGCCATTGGTCTCTAAATGTAAGCAAGTGTAAAGTGATGCAAGCTGGGGCAAAAAATCCCAACTTCAAGTATAACCTGATAGGATCTGAGCTAGCAGCTTTTGAACTTGGGGTTGTGGTGGACTGCTTGATGAAAACGTCAACCCAGTATATGGCTGCTGTAAAAAAGGCACACTATATGTTAGGCATAATTAGGAAAGGAAGTCAGAATAAAAGTGCCAATATCAAAACTACCAATACCATACTACTCTTATACAAATATGGTGCAACCACACTTAGAGTACTCTGTAACAGTTCTGGTCGCCACATCTAAAAAAAAGATATTGTACAGCTGGAAAAAGTGCAGAAAAGGGCCAATTAAAACTACCAAGGGGCTGAATCAACTCCCCTATGAAGGAAGGTTATAAAAGCTGGGATTGTTAGCTTGGGAAAACGGTGAATAAACGTAGAAATGTCAAGAGGTGGAAAAAATTATGCATGATGTGAAGAATGTGGATAGGGAGACATTTTTCTCCCTCTCTCATAATCCTAGAACCTGGGGTTATTCCATGAAGCTGATTGGTGGGAGATTCAGGACAGATAAAAAGGTTTCTTCACACAGTGCATATTTAAACTATGGAATTCATTGCCACAAGGTGTAGTGATGGCCACCAATTTGGACGGCTTTAAAAGAAATAAATTGCTGGAGGGCAGGACTTTGAAAGCTACTAATCCTGATGGCTATATGCTACCTCCAGTATAATGGGTTTAAATATACGGGATCACTGTGGTGTAGCTCACATAATTTGGGGTGCCAACATCGGAGACATCGCTGCTCGGTCATGAAGCTTATTGGGTAGATCTTGGACAAATCAATGTCAGCCTCAGCTACCTTTAAAGAGTTGTGTGAGGATAAAATGACTGAAAACTACTTTGTATGCTGCTATAGAAAAGAGCATGATAAATAAGTGCAAGAACCATACCTGCTGGTGTGAGCACTAATGCTTGTAAGATGTCAGAGAGGGAGATGATACCAACAATACTATCTGCTTCATTTACCACCACCAACCGATGAACCTGCAAATGGGACAAACACACAGTTAAGAGATTATTGAATTTCTCAAGAAGAAGAAGAAGAAGAAGAAGAAGAATCCATATTCAGGTAAGTGGGAGCAGAATCAAGTTATTTAGAAGGATTTTCAGTTCTCAAAATTAAGTACTGCATAAAAGAGTCTAAAAACCAATTTTGTTCTGCTCCAGGGAGCAATTCCGACTTAAATTGAATTTACTGTTAAGTACAAACAGAAAACACTAACAACTGCTTCTGTTTCCCAATTCTGTCAACTCAAGCTTGAATCAAATTATTTAGTTTTTTACCAACATGTCATTGCAACAAGTAATAAGTCATATTCTCCCTCAAGGTTAGTCCTCTGCATTCACATATGCTGTTTTCTGTGGGCTTGTACATGTAACTGAAGGTCTAGTTGTTCTACAATTAAAACAGGTACATGCTGTACAGTATTAGGCACATTTCGTATCTCACAGGTACAAAAGAGTAATTGTTGAAATGCTAACGTATTATTTAACATCAAAGATCTGTTCACAGATGAGTGTCAAGTGATCTGAGAGATTTGAGAACACAGATGACATTTTCTTCATTGTTTTGTCAGAGCTGAAAGTAAAGTTCAACAGAAATTTCTTGTTCAGTATAAATATATTCAAGTGGAACGTTCTTGTTAAAAATAGATACTGTCTGTAACCTAAACACTGCAACATTATCTAACAAGTAACAGACTAAAACTAACAAGTCTATTTTTAATCTAAAAGTGAAGTGTACTGTTACTGATTTCATACATAGTTAAAATATATTTAAAATTAGAATAACCAAATTAAAATTTCATCCTAATGGTGTATCTTTACAATAAATGCACTACACTCCAGATTGCTATTTTAGGTACATTTGATGGTTTGTGTTGACTCAGCAGGACTTTTGAACTGCAAACTCTCTTCACATATTGCTTTTGAAGCTCCAAGTTTTGAAAGTTGTTTGCTGTATGACACCAATTGCAGCTTCTCGGGCAGCTGTGCAACAAAGCAAGCATGAGATAGTGTCATACAGCACTCTCTCTCTCCATATGTGTATACACACACACACACACATATTTGCTTCAAGTTGACTGAACTGGGGTGCAATGAACAAGTCAGTGCTTAAGAGGCATATAGGAATGCAGGCCCGACTATGCCACAACTAAGCCAATAGGCACTCCCTATTTTCATAGGTTGGCCACGTGTTTTGTATTGGGGAAAGGGAGCATCTATTTGGGAGACACACAAGTCCACAACCTTGCCTGACATGATTTTCTAGATTAGGTACACAAACTTTTCCACTATATAACCTGATGAAAAAAGATTGACCACATTTGGACAATCAAATCTCAGTTTAAGAAGCCAAGATATGAATGAGCCTCCTGTGCCCACATGCAGCTGGTTTGTTCCTTCTTTTGCATATGTGGGGAAACAAGCCAGGAAGCAGCAGTTAACCATAGCTTCCCATTTTGTCTGAACCAGGAACTATGGTTAATGACTTCCAAACAAGCCAGGATATGAAAGCCAGCTTTAAACAACAACTTCATATCCTGGCTTGTTTAGAAGGCATTAACCATTGTTTCCCAGTTTGGACATAAAGGCAAGCTATGGTTGAGAAGACAGTAGGAACCTCTTTAAAAAGGCAGTAATTGGGCTACTTCTAAAGAAACCTAAATTTAACTCTGAAGAAGTAAATAGCTATAGGCCAGTTGCTAACATCACTTCCTGGGCAAAGTATTTAGGTAGATGCTAGCCAACTCTAGTCACTCTTCAGTGAAACTGATTTTCATCCTGGGTTTAGAATAGAAATTGCCTTGGTCGTCCTGCAGGATTATCTTTGCCAAGAGGAGGACAGGGGAATATTGGTTTTCTTGGACCACTCAGCAGCTTTGATACTATTGACTTGTTCTGGATTGATTGTCCTGGTTGGCAGTTGAAGGTACCGCACTGCAGTGGTTCTGTTACTACTTAGATGGTCAATTCCAGAAGGTGATAATGGGGGGTTATTGCTCTGCCTTTGGCTGTTATGCTATGGAGTTCCACATGACTCTTATTTAGCCTTCCATGCTATTTAACATCTATATAAAACCACTGAGAGAAGTAACCTGGATATGTGAACTGAGGATGACACCCAGGATGGAAGGCAGAGCCATGATTGAAATAGGTTCCTCCCAGGTGGATACGAGTCTGATCTGACTGGCACTGCCTTCCATGGAAATGGGAATTAATCCTTTCCTGTCTGCTTTACTCCCAAGAAATAAATACATAAAACAAGGTTAACTCCTTGTTTCCGTGAAGGAAGCGGCAAAGTGGCTGTGTGCAGGTGCAAGAGGCTTGTTAAGCTGAGATTTGATCATCCAAACTCAACTATTTGGAAAATGCACAACTTTTTCTTAGCCTTTACACAGACATTTGAGCAAGACATCGGTAGTTTAAGGGAAAGATGTCCAAATGTGCAAGGTACCAAACAGTTATATTGTCGGTTTCCACAAAGCATTTAAATAATTACTATCCTCTCAAAGATGGCCCCAGCCCTGCAAAACTTCTTATGTATTATGACCTCTCTCTCTTCTCTCTTCCTCTCTCTCTGAACCATTTTTCAATTTTGTAACCCTTTCAGGAAACATTCTGGTGTGAAAGAGAATTCTATGAAAAACAAAAGAGAGAGAGAGACCTTTGTCAAAGAAATAGATACAGCAAGGTTCAAGGCAGGGTATGTCGAAAATTTAGGTCAGAGGTGAACTACGTACCGGCCAGGTAACTTAGAGCTCCTCTTCTCTTGTATTTGAACAGTCATACCCACCTGATACAAAGGGGGAACACAGGAAAGAAATAGAAAAGGGGGGAATTCTATTTTTATATATATTTCTCTTACATTGGCGATATTTTAGATAGGGGTATTATGATGGATGGGCTTAATATAACTATTAAGTACAGTATCACATAGATTTAATCCAGGGGTGGGGAACCTTTGACCCTCCAGATGTCTTTGGACTCCAACCCCTATCAACCCCAACCAGCATAGCCAATGGTCAAGGATGATAGAAATTTGGTTCCAGCATCTGGAGGGTCCAAAGTTCCCCACTCCTGATCTAATTACTTGGCCATCTTTCTCAAATTCATCAGCTTCATTATTCAAAAGGGTACTGAATAAAATAGTGAAATACAGAGACTTGTTTGCCAAGAGAAATAAATTCAATGCTGTATTTGTACTTTAATGGTACAAATATAAAGTCACTTTAAATAGAACTCATGTGATCTAGTTGGGATCTTTAATACCTACATGTGCTCTGAAATAGATTACATGGCATCTACGTAAAACATACCACAAAATCAATTATAAGCACTGTGTCTAGATATATGTAAAATAAAATGGATACCAAACTCATTTAGAAAAATAAACCTATTGGAGTTAATATGGAAAATTCTCCATTGCTACCAACATGAACTGGCTCCTGTTCTTGCCTTCTCGTGATTAGGAGCCTACTTCAACGCTGCCACTGATTTCACTTTTTATGAACTCAAAACACTTTGGATTTTACTATTTCAAATTATGTTTTGAAGTTATGGTGCTAGCTGTTTTGGGCATGCTGGGAAAGAAGTGACTGTAAACTATGGCTTGCCTTGCTGCTAAGAGAGTGTTTGCTTGTTACAATGCTGATGGTTGTTGGGGGAAGTGTCTCTCCCCTCACCTGCATCCCACATACACCTTGCCCAATTCATCCAGCTTGGCGGAGAAAAAAACAGATTTTTTTAAGGGTGATGTCTGAGATCTTGGCTTACAAATTCCAATGGAATCATGTTTTCTGATAACCTGATGGGGAGAAAATTTCCAATCATTGCCTGTAAGATGACTGTGTATCCTGTAACCAAGAGGATGTACCATCCCAGAAGAACTTTTTGATCCTGTCAATACTATAGAATATAAAACGTATGCAATATTTTGAGAACACAGCTGAATTATCCAGTTCATGCTCATATCCCAAAGGAATTGTTTCCTATTAAATGTGAGAGGACATTCAACAGGTTTCTATTTTTCATCACTTTCAACCATCCCATTAGCTATCAGATAAATGTTCTTTAGCAGGTATGCTAGCCAAAGCCACATTTCTGTGATGTGCCCTTGTAAACTATTCGTTAAACTAAAAAAGGCACAGTTCTCACACAATCACTAACAACATAAAACATGCTTTCATGGATGGCCATCATAGTCTCAATTCAAGGCTTGACCAACTTGCTTTGTTCAGGCTCCAATCTACCTGTAGAACCACATCAATCCCATCTCACCTGTCCCACCAAGAAAGGGGAAAATAAGGATTGGAGATATTTCTTGAAAGCACTTTGGTTTATTGTTTCCATTGTAGGGTTAATCAAAAAGTCCTCTAGCTATTGCTCCAGTCATGGTTTCAGATCCTGACTTCTTCTCAGTAATCCTAGTTTAACCACAGTTCCCCATGATGCCAAACTTGAGGAACTGTAGTTTATTTAGTTCAAAATCAAAAGCAGGAACTTCTGATCTCCTCCTTGGGCTCATTCGTATAGTAGGAAACCACAATTTCCCCATTATATATGAAACCTTGACTATCTGCAGGCACAAGAAAACTTTCCAGCATTGGGAACAATCATTTGAATGCTCAGCAGCTATACTGCATGAACATCCCAAATATTAAATTTGCTGAAAATATGCAATGTTTGATGTTCATTTTGAAGGTGTAATAAGAGGAGCATTCTTTAAACAAAAGCACTAATGTTTTTATGAAGTCTTGTGTATAATTAAGAAATCTGTCAGTCTTTAAAAGTAAGGATCCATAATGTACAGTAGATCCCTTGTACCATTTGTAAAATTAGGGTTGGATATAAGTTTAAATACACCTTCTAATATTCTAATACATCATATGTAATAACGTTGGCTAGAATTATGGTTAGCATATTCTGATCCACGAAATCTCACCTCAGCTTTAACTATCCGATCCACAATGGTCTCCAGCGTTTCCAGCTTATTACATTTCACTACACCTTCAAAATACTGAGAGCGGTGTTGTAGAGCTTGCGTCACTGTGATATCTAAGTTATTATAAGTTTTTTCAGCAGCAAGATTCTGAAAAAAAAAGTGATGAGATTCGGGTCAATTCCATTTTTTAAAAAACTCCCAATTTAATATTTATCCCCTTAGACCAGAAGTGTGATCTTTGTTATGGCTTTTGACCAATGCAGTGAAAACAGAGTCCTTCAACTCTGTTATGGGGGCAATCCAGATAAATACGTACATGTAGAAGTGATGTTACAAGCATATGTAACATTATGACCAAACTTGCATGTGAGCTAAATTAATGCCTCTGCATTACGCATGCTTGGCTCAGTGCAGATTGATGCTGCCTGATCTCCTAAACTGAAAACCCTGTGGGTTTGCCCACTCATCTCCTTCCCCTCTCACATGGGCATTTCCCTTTCCTTTCAGTTTGCACCACCATTCACAGCTGTATTTTCAATAAACCCAGTTAGCAAGCCCACTATAGTCATGCTGACAAACTGTGGTTTAGAGCCAGCTACGATGCAGATATAATGCTAACCATAAACACTGTTAGCTCCAAACTCAACGTACATATTGGTGGGAAGAGAACTGCTTTTGTAAGAAGGTAGAAGGGAGGAACATGCACACCCATAAAGTTTTTCTGATCTTCTGAACTTGATTAGAAGAATAGGGCAGCATTATGTTTAACCTAAGTCATTGATTACTACAGATGACTACCCTGAGCTGATTGTAAGCAGATCCCTTCTACTTTAAGACTGTGTTTGGACAAGCCATGTCATCGTCTGCAGGCACCATGTTGCATATGCTGTCTCCGCTCTGGATTTGTCATGTCGCTCAAACCTGGCAAGCATGGGTTATGCCAGGGTTGAACAACTTTGCATATCCTTAAAATAGACTATGGGTTATGCAAGGGTTGTTTAATACTCACATAACCCACACAAACCAGGTTTGCACGACATGACAACCCCTAAGTGGGG
Source organism: Elgaria multicarinata webbii (assembly GCF_023053635.1). Classification (NCBI taxonomy): domain Eukaryota; kingdom Metazoa; phylum Chordata; class Lepidosauria; order Squamata; family Anguidae; genus Elgaria; species Elgaria multicarinata. Next base: position 38,355,488 of record NC_086171.1, on the reverse strand, counting down.
GCTGCATATTCAAAATAATGGCCGTATGACCCTGCAAGCACTGCAGCCTTATCATGGCTTAAATAACCTACAGCGGGGGAGAGACAATGACCTGGTTTAGATGATTAAAAAAACACCTGTTACTGTCCATCAGTTATTGGAGGGTTGTTTCCCCCTCCAACAAACCATGCCACCCGGGTTTGGACGATACAAATCACACCTGGGTGGTGATTATAGAAATCGCGTCCCATATGCGCTGCAATTTAAATAAGGTATGGTGGTTTCTTTTGTCCACCTGAACCAGCTCAGAGGTGGTGAGCAACCTTTCAGGGAAGCTATCTTCCCAGGGTTTCATAAACTACAATTTCAAAACCACTTCAGACTAAGTATTCATGGCACATGAGCTATGATATATTATCCAATAGCAACAGTGTGAGACTTAGTTAGCAAAAAATATTATATAAAAGGTTGATACTTACTATTACATCAAATTTGGAATAAATATCTACAACTTTTCCTAAAAATGAAAGACAAGAAACCTTTATAATGTGTCAGTGAATAACTGATGGACCAAATACAGTTTCTATACATTCTCAGCTACAGTTCATTCTAATACTAAAACAAAAGATTTGCTGGCACGAAAAAATATTTCCATGTGTGCAGACTGAATTTCAAGGTACCAGAAGATATCCTCACTGTTTTACTCTCCCATCTCCCACCTGTGTCTTCCTTATTACCCTGCTCTAAGGCTGCAAAAGGCTTGACTGAGGCATATACCTATAACACTAACAACTGTGGGGTTTGTTACATTTTACTAGGGCTGTTTCCCCCCACAATGCAAATAGCCCCATTGGCTACTTTTTGGTGGTATGGTACAACTGTGTATGTTAATGGAAGTGTATGTTAGGTCGAACCATGGTGTTAATTTTTTTGGTGGTGGAGAAGAGGAACCTGTTGCTTGGATGTCTCTATGGACTGGGGTGGAGGACTAAAGTGCCAAGAAAATATTGTATGGTAAGTGAACATACAAGGTCCACCTGGAGAATAGGTCTTTTGAACAATTAAGCACATATCTTTTCCAATGTGGGTTGAAGCCTGGTTTGGGGACAGAAACTGCCTTAGTGAATGATCCCCACTAGGAACTAGACAGGAGAATGGGTCCCTGCTGGTTCTCTCAATGGCATTTGCTACCACTGATCATGGCATTTTCTGCAGTGTTTGGCCAGTATGGGAGTTGGGACACCGTTTTGCAGCAGATCTGACCTTATCTGGCTGCGTGCTCCCAAACAGTAGTGCTGGGGGACTATTGCTCAGCCCATAGTTTATGAGATTCCTCAGGGCTCTTTTTGTTCCCTATGTTTTTTAACATCTACAAGAAGCTGCTGGGAAAGGTGATCTGGAGTTCTGGGTATGGATCTCATCACTAGGCTGATAATACCCAGTTTTATCTCTCTTTAGTCTCAACATAGTGATGGATTGGATGTGGATTATCCAGTTGAAACTCAATCCAGATAAAACAGAGGTACTGCTGGTCAGTAGACAAACTAATCTGGAATTAGGGATACAGTCTGTTCTTGATGGGGTTGCACACCCACTGCTTCTGGCATTGCTCATAAAAGGTCAGGTGGCTACTTGGCCATGCGCCCCTTTCCCTAGCACTGACTGGTATGCCAGATGCACTCCTCCCTGGAGAAGGCAGATCTGGTCACAGTGAAGCATGCGTGCCTTAATCCCCTCCTGTTTAGACTACTGCAACATGATCTATGCACAATTGTACAGCTCTCCCCTCAAGGAATTTGATTGGCCCCTTCTTTGTTTAGTTTTAAGTAAGCTGTGAAAACTTTTTTTCCGCATAGCTTTAGGGATAATTTAAAGGAAGTTCTGTGCTCTGTTTTTAAAGGATCCCCTGTTTTTAGTTTTACTATGTTATGATGTGTTAAAGATTTGCATTAGTTTAAAATATTTTAAATTAAGTCACCTTTCTCATAATTTTATAAATAAATAAAATAAGTATCATTAAATCCTTAAAAAAACACTTATATTTGCCCTATCCCAATGGCTCAGGTGGAGTCAACAGCAATTTAGGTGTTGCAGGGAAGTCCCTGAAGGGCTCTAAAAACATAGGGCCCATAAATGAAGCCTGAGGGAGATGAGCAGCGCTGGGGAAGGGGCAGAGAGGGAAACTGGAGAAGATATTGATTTTTAAAAGTACTGCATTTTAGACAGAAGTAGTATTAACACTGCCTGTAAACCTCCCAAGTGACTTACTCCCAAGTAAGTGTGTATAAGGCTCACAGACTTTGGCTGCCATTCTATGCATGCCTACTTTTGAATAAACAGCCACAGGATTGGCGTGTTAACACGGGGAGAGCTCACACAATGCAGCTTCCTATGATCCTAGGAGTTAATTCTGTTGAACTGATACGTGACTGGAAAGACAAGCAAAATTCTTTATCACTCTAGATCCCATAGCGTCTGATGAAGGTTATGATGTAGAAAAAAGCAAACATGCAGATACGCTTTCAGTTTTAAATGCTAATGGGAAGCAGAAGGGAACAAAAACAGAAGGAAGCCATTTTGCAATACTACAGTCTGCTGGGAAAGTCATTAATTCAGACAAGATGATAATTAGAGATAGATGTTCTAAATAAATGACGGCATATCTTAAAGAAGCTTTATTCTTCTCCTTTATCTTTTCTCTATTAAATACGGGAGATTCCAGCATTTAGTACTCACAACTCTATCATTAGCAAAATAAATGCTCTCCTTCCATGCAATAACCTATTTCTTAATACGCACCTGACTCATCCACAACAGGTAGTGCCGATATCCTTCTATCTACAAATATATTCAAGGCTTTAATGATAGGAGTGTCTGGGTGTATAAAAGCGATATTATGGTACGTTCCTATCCCAAGTTCATCCAGATTTTTCTTCATAAAGGCAGGCTTTGGCATTTCTGATACCTAGAAGAATTAACATCATCATCATAATTTAAAAAAACACTTGTTCTATAGGCATATTTTACATCTCTAAAGCTACACAACCCACACAATTTTCAAACATATCACACACAAGGAATTTATAAGCCTAAGATTTGTGTACAAACACAGGTTTGAATGATCACATTGAATGTTGGTTTCAAAGTTAAAACTTTGAATTCTAGCATCAGCGCCACATGTTTTGCCCACATAGCATTTGTGTCATGGAGAGGCTGCACTTTGAGCAAAATTCTGTATTTTGATATGGGAAAATGCACTACTTTTTCCAGATAACGCATTCACAGCTTTTATAATTTCAGTGTGGATTGTGACTTTTTGGGAACATAGCTTGTGACAGAAACAACACAATTGCTTCCCGCTCCTGACATATATTCTTGTTCAAACATTTTACATCATGTTGAGAGATTTGTTTAACAACCTCCAGGGATTGTCTGCTCCCTTGTCCAAGCTTCACAATGCAATCTCAATGTTTTATACAAAGTTGTGCGCTTAAGCATTCAAGTGCCCCACAATCCCGGCATCATTTGAACATGTGTTTACAGCTTTGACCTTTAGCACACTGAATTAGCAGAAAAATGTTGAAATCAATAAAGTGTGCTTGGGCAACATACAAATAATATAACCTTTTACTCCCCACATTGAGAAAATGATGTCTGGATAGGATTGGATTCAGACCAAGTTAACTGAACTTAATGAGATTTAGGATTAAACTAGACAAAAGGTTAAATAAGTAGTGTCTAGCAGAGCCTACTGTATAAAGGTTTGTTTGTTTTTTACTGTAAGTGTGCAGAGCACTAATAGATTCCCCCCTTTCTTTAGCCCCCACATGGCGCGAGGGGGAGGACATGACACACAAGTGGATTGAGGGGGGCAGTGTCTGGAAGGGAAGGTTTAACCCCCACCCCACCCACAAAGTAGTCCCAATCTGGATTGGACCCCTGTATACAGTGAAATTAAAAAATAGTAGGTTCTGCTCAATGCTACAGGTTGGAGGTAATGTCTAGTTTAACCCTTAGGTTATAAATAACTTGTCCCACTGATTTCAATGGGTCCTATACTTAATTAACTAGTCTGGATCCAATCCACAGATTTCTTACAGGTACAATGTCTACCATATGAATTCTATGAATACTACTCCTATGATACAACCTGTTTCAAGATGGATTGCCACAGGAGAACTGAGACACACACACAACATTCCATGTGATGTTTTGACAGTTCTTAGTTATAATCTTCTCTCTTTACTCCTAACCCTTTATAAAAAGCTGGGAGAAATGTTTTAGAGTGGGAGTAGGCAACATGGCACCCCCGGGTGCCACTGCACATGCAGACACACATCCCTCTTCACTTATAAATTGCCTTGCCTATAGTTATTACTGTTTTAAAAAAGAAAGAAAAAACGCCATTCAAGCCCAAAAGGACCCAGAGATGACCTTCGGAAGCAAAGATGGCAGGTGGCTCAAAAAAGGAAAGGAGGAGGGGATGGATCCCTTCGCCACTGCCTGGTAAGGAGTGGGGTGGGGTGGACTTGGGATGGCAGTGGGCAACATGAGGAGGGCTGGGTGTGACCAAGGAAGAGCAGAGGAGACCTGGACAAAGAAGCTGGGACTGGGTGGGGAAGGCTGGAGTTGGGGGACAACCTGACACAAGGGAGGAGGGCTGCAATGTGGAGGGCTGTGGAGAGCCATGGGACACGTTAGAGAGGCCTGCTAGGCTACCCAACTGTGGGGAGAAAGCAGGGAGGGTGCTTCTCCCTCATGTGGCAGAAAAAGAGCTTAAGCTGGCCCAGAAATCAGTCTCTCCCCCATGCTGCACACACATGACAAGGTGCTTAAGTGTTCACTTGCAAAAGCAACTGGATGATTTTCAATCTCTTTTTAGGGAATACCTGGTTGCACAAATCTACTAATTAAAACACTTTCTGCATGGTTACCATAGATGGGAATAGCACAATAATTAAGTGTACAGTAAGTATCAGCTACCAACTATATGAAAAGAGGCAATGGGAAAGTCTTTTTGGTTCTTTTCTGTACCAAGAAAAGTGATTTTGAATGAAGAAAACTTAGGAAACAGTTGTTTATAAACAGACATTATATTAACAGTAAAGATTTGTTTAATGTAGGATAAAGCAGTAGCAGAAGTAAATGATTAATTTACTTACAAAAAGCTGGAGAAACTTGAGTATTCTTTTATGAGTAAGTATATAAAGTGCATTTCCACTCACAGGGTCAATAACTGGCAATCTGTGGATTTTGTTTTTGATCAGTGAATATACAGCATCAAAAAGGCTGCAGAGGAAGTTATTGGAACTATTAGTATATTTTACTGTGATATATATATATATATATAAACACTTCTTCCCTTCCACTCCCCAAAAGCTACATAGGGCCGAACTGTTTAATGGTGTAATCCTATGTTTAAACAAACAAAAAAAGTCCTACAACTCCCAGCATGCCTGAGCCAGCCATTTCACAGTTAGACAAGCCACACCATGGTTTAATATCAATATTATATCAAAATGTATTAGCCAAAACAAAAGTAGAAAAGTTCTAAGAGAGAAAAAATACATTTTGGTATTTGGAGCGGGGGGAGAAGATGAGAATATTATAGTTACAATGACCTGAAGATTAGCAAGGCAATAATAATAATAATAATAATAATAATAATAATAATAGCAGCAGCTTTCTTGCTACATGACTCAGTGCTGACTTGAAACTAAGCAGGTTTGAGTGTGGTCAGTGCTTGGACGAGAGACCACCTTCCATCACCTTGAGCTCCATGATGGAAGAAAGGAGATATATAAATGTAAAAACTAAACAAATACATAAATGGCCAAATGAACTTCATTATATAAGCTACACTAACAAGTCATCAATATATAAACACATGTGAACTGAAGCAGGGATGGCAGAAAAGAAAATTCATGGCAGTCATACACTCAATATTTCCTGTGTGATTAAGAAATGAGAAATTCTTTTTTGGAAAATTTCTTCTAAGACAAGCTTTAAAGATTCTCATGAGGTGAGAAGAAGAACAAGTTCTAACACATGTGACATCAGTTTTAAGTAATCCTTTAGAATTTTGTGATGAATGCTTTAAAACTATTTACATTAAAACAAGTCAAAAAGAGAAAAGCACAACTTGCCTTGCATCTGGTGAAATATTCACTAAAGGCTTAAAGGTTTCTTGTAAATAAAGCTCTGTATAATTAAAAACCATAGTCAACGCTTTCATAAATCAGTAACTACCACCACCACCAAATATTTTATAAGAATAACATCTTTGCTGTAAGGAAATGGGCATCCCTTGACATTTTAATACCAATATGATTAAATAGTCGCAATTGGAGAAGGGGAGAAAAAACTGGTTTCAACCATGTTACCCTTGCAGTGAGCACCGCACAATGAAAGTGTTGCTTAGAGGTTTCCAAATTAAAAAAACGACATGGTTCAGGAGAGTAGCCACTAGAGGTCAGTATAATCATGCACATTATAACTTTAACAATAAAAAAGGGCAGTCCATCAAGGTTATACACAGGATATTTTAGAGAAGTGTTCAAATTACTGAAGTAAACACAATTCAAAAGGGCAACGTTGTCTTAAAATGGGCCTGCAAGCATGAAGGGACTTCCAACTTTTTCTGTGATTCATTGCATGCTGTGAGGACACCTCTTCATAATGAAAATATTCTGACAGATTTTTAGCACTTTCATCTAATCATTGTTTCCTGAGAAATGACCTGGTAAGGGGGGGTGGGCAAGCAGAGGCAAAGGGCATTTTGGTCTGCCTTAATTTCAGCAGTGCTAATCTCTTCAGAATTTTAGGGATTTAATTTTGCAAAATATAACAAAACAACTTTAAATGGCACTCCTTTCAAGAAATGCAATTGGTATTTTCTACTTTTCCAAAGCTTAATAGCTCATATCATACACTGCACCGCACAAATCTTGATCTGTTTCATCATTGTAGGCCAATGTTTCTTAGGTTTTGTTTTTTAAAACTGAAAAAAGGTGAATAACATTACAAAACTTTTATTAACAAAGATCGATCCAAATACAGCTGTTTCTATGATGGTGCTCATATCCCATGGACTTGCAAGGGACTTGAGCTTTTTTTTTTACTGGAGGGAGTCACTGCATCAAAAATATGAGTAAGAATATAAATTTAAGAGGGAATGGAGGATTAAGTGGAAATAACACTCACACTTATAAAACTTCTTTAGAGGTTCAGCATGCAATTAGATGGAGAATAAACTTCTTTTCACACAAGTTTCCTCCAGGAAAGCTTCTTTATATCTATAGGGAGTGATCCATAAAACTCTGAACTGCCACACCAATGTGACCCTTTCCAGCACCAACGCAGGCAGCTGAACCCCACAAACCCCATCAACCACCCCAATGCTGCTATGACTGGCCAAAGCAGTCTCAGCTCCCAGCCTGGAACAGGATGTCCCAAGGTTTGTGGTTCCCAAGTATGAGCAGTTGGAACATCTTCCAACAATCACACCTAATGGGCTGGGCAGGTCCCAGGAATATCTGGCTTCTCAGGCTAAAGGAACAAGAAGGGCAACAGCATGACACAGTGCTGCACAACAAGTTTTGTGGATCACATTTCTTACGAAGTAGTTTATAAATAGTACTTACCCCTCCATGTTTCAATCTTGTGTTCCTCTAATTCATAGATTTGTACCTGCAAAGGAGAAAAAGGCTAAAGCTCTAATCTTTTAGCACATATATTTACTATATCCAATGAAATAAAGAGGATCTGCCTTTACATAAGAATGTTTAGACAGGGTTCATGAGCAATCCTTATTTATTGTAATGTGGGTGATTTTAAAATGTAGTTAGAGAAGCTGTCAAATTAGAAATGAGACCGAAACCCCAGGTGAACATACAGATCCCCTGCACAATGGGTTCTAGATTCCAAATGCAATTGCATTCCGATCTGCGTCATCTCCATAGGCTACGTTGCAAATATGGTACATTAAGTAGGAACTGAGGCTGAAAGGAAAAAGAATACCAATTCCTAATGCCATATCTAGGAAGATCAAATGTCTGATCTCCATGTTTTGAAAATCAAATTTTATTTTTCTACATTGATTACACCTCTGAGAAGTGGTAGACACAAAAGAGCTTGTTCATGCAGATCATAGCTATAATTTAAAAACCCAGTGAGTTTGCTCTTAAGTAGTAACCAGGAACAAAACATATCACCATTATTCAGCTGTCAAAAAGAAAATCATGCCCAAACGTTTGTGCTTTTGCAAGGTCCATTTTCTTCTGTAGAGTACATCAGAAATTGATCAGCAGCCAACCCACCTGTTCCCCCTCATAGCTTTGTAGTTATTGGAAGCCTGATGCATGCTTTACAAAACACTTTCTTTAAGAGTATTAGAAAATGCCACTTGCAAACAAACGCCTGTCATCCTAGCCTGATGCAGGCATAATGCTAATCATCTGACCATAGTTACGAGATCCAGAACATTCCACAAACTTGAATACTTCCCCCCGATCCTTGATCACACAAATTTCCCCTTATCCTCCCAGTTTAGTGTTACCTATAGTGCAGTATTATGTCTGCAACAGAACTAACCAAGTTTAGCAATCCAGCTTTGAGTTTTGGTTTCAGAGCTAACTATGATCAATACTAATGCAGACATAATGCTGCCCCACAATTAACACTAACCAACAAAGGAAAGGGAAGTGAGAGCGAGCGAGGAAAAGGAGCTTGTGGTAAATGCCTATTGGCAGTATGTCGGGATGTCACAGAAGCTCCATCTTCACTGCAGTTGTACTGGCTTAACATTATGTGCACTCGCACACTTGTGTGTGACACAACCCCCACCCCCTTCTGCAATGATCATGTGTCAATCCCCTGATCCCCTTCAGGGCCATATATCTGCATACTTATTCTGCACAATCCCACCTATACAGATCTAATATGCCATCCTCACTCCGGCATGAAGTTACTACACTAAATTCAGGACTACATGACACTAGACTTAAGAGATAATTGGGGGGGGAACACACTGGAGAGTCTGGTATGCAATTGTTAGGGATTCAGTATATTTCCATGCCATTCCCATACAGGATTTGTGGAATTGGAGGGTTGAGGTTTAACAGATCTGGCTCTTGAATGTTTATCTTTTAAACTGGGCTCTAAAACTACTAACTGCTGTCCTGACACGATGCAAACCACAAGAGCAAGAGACATATTTCAGTTTCTCTGTCTAGCTGAAGAAATTAGAAACCTTCTTTAAAAGGGGCTGAATCTTTGCAGCACCCTTTAAACTATGTACCAATTTGGGTATATAGTTTGACTTGCTGGCATTGTTGCAACTGTAATTCTTTGAGTAACGACTGGAATGTTTGTAGCAATGGAAAAAAATCTTGATCTTTATGCACAAATCACTTGGCATGGGTGTATGGTGCTCTAAGGCAAAATATAAACTCTAGCTTTCGTTATAATGAACTAAAAAAAGAAATGGAATCCATACACAGCAGCAAATATGGAAAACATCTGTAAGCTTTTGGAACATATGCAACTCTAATAGAATTAATACCGCTGGATTTCATTGCTGTATAAATCCATTATGAGCTTCGAAGGCTTTGAAGCTCATAATGGCCCAATGCAGATGTAACACTCTAGGCTTCCTACAAACCATGGTTTGCAAATTAGGAGCCAGACTCATGAATGGTACTCCCTTTCCTTCCCTCTCCAGGTAAGTCCTCCTATCCACTTCTTGGCACCAACCAGCTTTATTGCAACCATGCAAGCTAGGGTTCCCTTGAAAATGAAAGTTTCAGCAAAAGTTTGAAGAAGGCCATTTGCAAACCTGGATTATGAATTCACGTTTAGCATGAAACCAACATTAATACCGGGAAAGGAAGGCGGATATTATGCTGGAGAGGTGAGGAGAGTGAACAAGTGAATCTGCATGAATTCTTGGGGATGACTGTCCATTTGAAAGCCATACTTAGCAGAGAGCTAGAGTTCCACATACACCAGTCTGATCATCAAAACCTATGATTTCTATTTCAAAGATGCTGGAAGATACAGTACTATTGTAAACTTTAAATTTACAAGATTACATTTGATCTCAAATCATGTCAAAAGAATGGCCCATTCTGTTGATCTACAACATGCTAGAGGCTAATGTGTTACTACTTGTGTATCAATTCCCTCCATCATTACCTCATTTCATTTAATCATAATTTACTAAATTCATATGGGAAAAAACTAGAAAATGGGAAAGGAAAAGGGAAATTAGCAAGTGAGAAAGGGGAGGGGGAGAAGGTTCACAAGTCTTCAGAATATTCCTGATCCTCCAGCCATAGTATGGAGGATTGTTTGAACTGAGTCAATTAATTCTATTTTCACCATGATTAATTCCATCATGGAATTCATTAAAACTACTTAGTGAATTCATGGTTTTAGTAGCTGACTCTGAGCAAGGCTATTCATTTTCTTCACATTAAATGGTTGATGTGAATTTGTGCAAAAATAAAGGATCTTGCTTAGAGCCCAGCAGAGTTAATAGGTACTTTAGGGAGTAGCTTTTTCATCTGAAGAGCACTATTCAAATAAAATTAATCTCATTGCTGCTATTCCTTTTAAAACAAAGGCAACATTTAGTATCAAATGATTTGCTGATGTTGCTAATCAAGTGGAAGATTACTAATGACATGCATTCTCTAGATGAAGAAACTAAATACAGAGTATTGAACAACAACTGGGGTAAAAAGAATCAACTTGTGAGCAATCTTACAAGTAAGAAACTAGTATTGTTGAACACTAGAAGTTCCTCTATGGGTGAGATCCAACGAATCACTCACTATCAGTAGTTGCTTTTAGACAGGGTAAAACTGCTTCATCATCACATCATAAATGGATAAGCTAGTTCTACTCTGAAGGTGACAGCCATTATTAACAGATGTATGACTGATCTTATTCTGACCATGATAGTAAACTTCAGCTATTGCTGGCTCACACAACTGAATGCTCCTCCATCCACAAAATTACTTCTACATAGTCCTTCTGCCCAACATCTAGCTTTCTCTGTTAGGATATTTTGAGGATGGAAGAGCATTCAATTCAAGGAAGTCCCCTCCTGCATTCCAGATTGGTGCAGACAAAACACAGACAGGGGTCTCCAGCTGTTTTGAGTCAGTGGGGGGACATTTGGAATTTTGATAGTACTGTGGGCACTTTCACGGGGCATGCCATTTAAAAGAATGGCTACCATGATAGACATGGCTGATCACAATATTCATTTCCCGGACAACAAATTGTTGAGACAAAAGAAGGCAGAGATGGGGCCTGAGCTCCAAAACACAAAACCACTCTTTTGTTGAACTTGGCCAGCTTTGAGACAGGAGGACACCCAGTTACCAGACAAGACAACAGAAAGCCAGTTTGCATGCCCCATCAAATCTTCCCATCCCCATTTAAAACTTTGTGTTTGTTTTGTATATGTGTGCATTGTGCATTCAAGTATACTGGGCAGGTAGAGGCAACGACGTGCACTTCTGGCAAAATTAGCCTTGTGTAATACAGTGAGAGAAGTCTGTCTCGCTCCAAGTTGCTCAGAGTAACAGCAACCTCATATCCTATTACCTGGCGGTCACAGACAGAGGGAGGAAAACAGGCATGCAGCAAGGAGCTGCACCAGCTGGCTGAGCTTACCAAACATCACTCCCATTTTCAAGGCATAGCAAGCCCACTAACATTAGCCCACCATAGCTAGGGAGGCTGCCTGTCTGCCTTGTTTGTTGGCCCACTCAAGTTGGCACTCACCGAGGATCAAGAAGAGGAGCAGAGGAGCACACCACTCAGCCTGGCAAGCACAATACAACAGAAGGCAGCCGGGCCTGATTCAATGACAAACTGCATAGGTGCAAGTGACAATGAGTGACAGAGAAAGTGCTTGCGGAATTTCCTACCATCTGAATTCTTGAACCGTATAAATGCATATACCACAGGTAGCAAACTAGAGCTTGACTCACAGTTGAAGACTATTTCCTACTTTTGATCATTGCACAATTATACTGGAGTGTATTGATTTGTGGGAGCTAGTAAGTAGAGATGCTATTGCTAAATAGCAGGGGATGTAGGCACTTGCAACAACCATTCTTATTAGAACATTTTTTAATGGTTTCTGTTTCTTAACTAGCCAGGTATTGCCACTTAGCCTTATTGCCAAGTGGCAAAATGTTTTTATTTTAAGTTTTGGAAACCCTAAACTGGCCCCTCCTTTTCCAACTTCCTAACACCTCCACACATGGTTTCCACACATCTTTTGCTTCTCAGGCTACTAATTTATCCCCCTTCCTCAGTTACCATGTTTCTGGATCCCCATCCCTAGGCTTGTCTACTTCCTGGGCCCTCCTCACTCAGTATCCCAGGCTTCAGCCTCCCTGCTTGATTAGACAGCTCTTCCTATCAATAAATCCCTGTACAAGGATTTTCAAAGCCAAGCTGACCTCTTAGTTTTCTCACAGAAGCTGTATTAGTTTGTCAATATTCAGAGCTTAAGGTTGCCCCAGTAAGCACTTGAGATGTTTGTGAACATTTCATGACACCATAACAACACAGCCAATAGCAGGAAATGTCTGTGTTAAAGATTGGCAGGCCTAACTAGATTTCAGCCTATTCTTATATATGAAATTGGGTTACTACTGGCAGGCAGAGTAGCATAACACATCTGTTCCACTTGTCTCTGTGTCCACCTTTAGAAACAGCGAAAAAACTAACAGGTGAAAAAGAAACAAAACACCTCGGAAACAATGAGAAAGTAGAAAAATGCCTCTAATAAGAATTTCTCAAAAATAACGTAGAAGCTCCCGAACGATGCTGCCACGATGGCGGTCGAAAGAGAACTAAGGGGAATGGGCGAGAACCCTTTCAGGCATGCGCAGTACACAGTGGGGGAGCGGTTCCCGCCCCAAACGCCTCAGCTATGGAAGTTTCCCGAATGAGGCTTCGCACAGGCGCAGAGCCCCAGATGTGTGAATGACCGAGACCACGAAGAAATACAAATAGCAGATCAGATTAAACTATCACATGTTTAGTTATTTATCCCCACACAACTCAAGTTATTTACTGAGAAATTAACAGAGAAAATTATTCCCTTAAAAAACAAGGAGCAAAGGGTAATTTGAAACACTATTAATTTATTTGGTTCCAACAAGATGCTAGGAGCTTGACTGAAGAGAGAGGTGGAACTTACCAACAAACATTAATGCACACATATTTGAACATTGTATGTAAGGAGGAAGAGGTTCAAACTCGAACAACTGGCATTTTGAAATACCACTTTTGTGTTCAAATAAACATCCATTTCAGGCTGGATTTGCAGCATAAATGTTATCCTAAACACATATATTTGATCCCACCATGTGTGGGCAAAACGTGGTCTGTATGTGCCCCCGGCCACCCCCTAACTAAGTTAAAAAGGAGCCAGTAGTAACCGTGGTGCACCCGAAGGATCAAAATTAGTTTGTAAACAATTAGCTTGGTCTAGCTGCTAGGCACACAATCTTTTAAATTTAAAACAACTTGTTTTTGATGTCATGGGGGAGGGGGACTGCAGCATACGGGGGGGGGAAGGCAAAAATGACCCCCAAACCTCCTTCAATTGCCCATCCTTGCTCTAAGCATATTAAGATGGGTTGGCACATTTTATCCTTACAACAGCTAGACTATGGTGAGAGATAGTGGCCCAAGGTCATCCAGTTATTTTTATAGTTAAGACAAACTTTGAACCTTCAGTCCAGGTTCAACACTCATTCTATGTATACCCAAGTGGCTGTTTTCCATTGTGCATGTTTTCCATACATGCTTGGTTACATTCATGTAATTTCTGCTTTTTATATTGACTTGGGAATGCCATAGTGAACCTAGCCATCCCACCTTCCACCCCCACACAGTCAGGAATAGAGTATCTCTCTTTATTCCTCACCCCAAAGATGGGCAATTAGGTCACAGAATAACTAATTGTAATATAAAATAAAATTTCACTTTTTGCACAGGTGGTGTACAGAAAAGCAGAGAGCCTCAATCTTTTATGTATCAATCCAGAATCTAAGAATTGAACTGTCTTTTTCAAAAGGCAGTGTTCTTTCACCACCCACCCAATTTCAACCATTAAATGTGTTACAGCAATGCTTTTATTTTAGGCATGCTGTTTTGACAAAAATAGTTTCAATTATGAGGTGATACCTACCATTGGAGACTTATAGTATCTATGCAGTATATTAATGAAATCGGTAATAGTTAACATTCCTGCAAAAAGACAAAGGGAAAGCATTTCTCATTTGAGTTTTAGAACATGTCTTATTTACACTCAAGCCTAATCTACACCAAGCAGGATATTGCACTATGAAAGTGGTATAAAAGTGGTATATAAAAGGCAGGAGCTATACTACTGCTTTATAGTGCTATTGAAGTGCACTGACAACTGTTGGGACCCATTGACACATACCGCTTTCATAGTGTTATATCCTGCTTGGTGTGGCTCCTGCCTATTATATACCACTTTCATAGTACAATATCCAGCTTGGTATAGATTAGGCCTCAGTTAACCAATAGGTTTTTAACTTCTTAAATAGTACAGCCCAATTTGTAAGAGTTGATAGAATAGCCTTCCCCATCCTGGTGCCCTCCAGATATTTTGGAAATCTAGGGTTTGTTCTCATAGGGCCAGATTATGATTTCGCATTCCACAGGAATAGCCTCTAAGACTGCAAAGGAGAGGCCATAGCTCAGTGATAGAGCATTTATTATTTTAAAAATCGCATCTGTACCCTTTTCTTAGGTATGCAATTCCATGAATTTACACATGAGAGAAGCAAAACATAAGCCCAGGGAATATATTTTATTACTAGTCCACTGGTATATACACAAGAGAGTGCTTTAATCCGAAATATTTTTCAAGAAACAGAGACCTGGAGGGCCCCCAGGTTAAAGAGAGAATGGAAACAGCCAAGCCACAGAGTCCCATAAAAGCCAGTCAGATATAGCAGCAGCATATTATATCTTGTTAACAAATGATTTTGCATATTTATCATGGAAGCAAGGAAATCAAGTTGGGTTTTAAAATAAAGCTAAAGGGACTTCGCATGTAATGGAAATTGCTTATATTATGGCAAACATAATTCCCAAGCACCCAAACTACTGCTGTACCCAAGAATCTCTTTTCAACTCTTTGCAGGATTGGGTCCTAAAACAATGATGCTGGGGCTCCCTGGTATTTGAAATATTTTTCCAGCTCTGCCTTTTAGGATCTACTGCAGATGGATGACCATGATTTATTATTATTATTATTTTATTATTATTTATATAGCACCATCAATGTACATTTCCTGTTATATAAATGATCCGTGGTGAGCCTTCAATTGCAAACTCACCCTTTCCTGGAAGGAGATTAGGAAGCTTCTATTTCTAAAGAAATCATAACTTCCAAGGATATCTGAACTTGGGGAGCTGTGGTTTGTTTAAACTCTACTTAGTGAATAAACCAGGATCTGAAACCACAGTGTCATATAGGTTTGTTCTCCACAACTAGAGTTTCAACAAAGCATAGATCCCCTGAATTCAGACATCATACAGAACTGCTCCCAATCTCCTCCCAACTGGCATAAAAGAGGAGGACAGGGGTACGTGTACAAGCCAGGGGTCATTGGGGCTTGTTCACATAGCCAGAAACCTCAGTTTCCCATTACATCTGAACCAGATCTAAGCCATATTTCTTGAATAGAAAATAAATAACTGAAGGGTTGCAGAAAGCAAAAAATACTATATCCCATTCTACTGTACCATGGAGTTATATCTTTACCCCAAAATTCTATACTAATAAATATTGTCCTACCTACAAAGCTTTGTTTTTTACTCTCCCACAGTGGAGCTGCACGAACACCATTTGCCACCAAGGCAAAGAAAGCCTTCTTTACCTGAAAGAGAGAAACAATAATGCAGCAATTAAAAGGGTGATGCCAAGAACCATGTTGCTTATTTTTAAAAGTCATGCTATGGCCTGGCTAAAATTCTGCGCTTGATTAGTACACAAGGGCATGGATGAATTAAAGGGGGGGAAACAAACAAGCACACTGAAGCATCAAGACCTCCTATCTCATATTTCACTTATTCCATCAAATTGACATTACAATTATATGTCTGAAAAGAATGGAAAATTGTATTTTTTTGGCTCCTCTTGTCAGCTTTCCAAGATTCAAGGATATAGAAATCAGTTCTTTATTTTATAATAGACCTGCATCATACTCCAACTAATTTTTTTCAGACAAGCTCAGCTACTTTTAATATAAGCTTTGTTTATCATCATTCATTTATCATCATTCACTCAAAGCCAGTAAGATATTTTAAGGAGTACAATTAATGTTCAAGAGAAATATACATTTAAAACATGAAATGATACTTTTGAATGCGGGAATTTGTGTGCTACATCTTTAATTTTTTACAGAATTATATGGTTGTTGACCCTATATTTTGGGTGCTTTCAGCTAAGGCTTTTAATGTGAAATTACCATGCCTCATCCATGCAATTTCACGGAGGTTCCTAACATCATCCAGTTGTAATGCTCCCACATTTTTCCACTGCTTCTTCCATCTTTTCTCTTAATGTAGAAAATCCGTTAAGAAAGGAAAGAGCAGACTACCATTGCAATCTCTTTGCAGACGTGGATAGAAAAATGCACGATTGAAGCACAGTGAGAGGAACTGTCCCTGGAAAAGTGGAAGGCAAGCTGAGAAGTGTCTTGTTTTCTCAACTGCTTACTGTGTTTCAGGTTTCTGAGCCTTCTAACAGGTACAGAAAATAATGCCAGGTTGTCAAATTGACTAGATTGCATTGTAAAACTGAGTCTATTATGATGTCTGATTCGATCAGATTGTGGAACTGACGAGATAAGAGATCACATTTTCTCAAGTTAAACAGGTGAGACTTACAGGCTGATTTGTAACCATGTTTGCTCAGAAGCCCTGTGCTGCAGATACTCTTTTAAAAACATTTAATTTTTTTGTAATTGCATTGCTTCAGAAAAACTAACTGCACACACACACGTGCTCTAACAGGGTATAAAGATGGCGCTGAGAAGTACCCATTTCAAAATGTCAAGAGAAAGGAGTATGTGGTGTGATCAAAGGGGGTGGGGAAAGGGGAGAACACATCCACTGTCTGGTGTAATATAGCAAGATGCGTGCGCACACACGCACAAGAGCTAGACCACTGAAGTGTAAATAGTCCATTGCGATTCCGCTTGTAGCTTTCACCATAAAATACAGTGATGGGCACTGGCTTTAAAAGGGATTATACAACTTCATGAAGGATAAGGTTACTAGTCAGGATGGCTATATACTACTTCCAGTATCAAGAGTCAGCATGCCTATGTACACTGAGGAACTCAAGCAGGATGGTGCTACTGCACTAATATCTTACTTATGGGCTTCCCACAGGCAGCTGGTTAGCCACTGGCTACGTTCAGACAACACAATAGTCAATGGTGGGTTAATAGTTAACTTCATGGTTGATTATCGAGGAGGTACGCCCCACATGACATGATTATAATCAACCATGGTGTGGATTAAGGCCAGAGTCGAGTGGACTGTTAACGGTAGGTTTGATTAACACATTCCCCCCACCCTCTCTCTACCACTCAGTCCTCTCACTGGTATCCCATCAGCCACTGAGAGTTCTGCTGGCTGGACTACAGTGGCCGCCGCCGCTTTGGTCACTCTGTAGTCACTGAAAATAACCACCTGTGTGCAACGAAATAGTCAATGGTGTCCTACACACGACACGATAACCAACAGTTGTTCAAATAATCAACTAAATAATCAGTGTTGGTTATTTGCATTCATTATTTTGGCTGAATAACCAACCGTGCTGTGAAGAAGTCCCGACAGATCATACAATAACCCACCACTGATTATTAAAACCCACCATTGACTATTTAACCCACCATTGGTTGTCATGTTGTCTGGACCCAGTCATTGTGTGAACCCAATGCTGGACTAGATGGACTCTTGGTCTGATTCAGCATGGCTATTCTTATGTTTAGAAGTGCAATGAAAATTATCCCCCTCAAATTCCTGCTCTGTTCATCAGATGCTACATGAAGGCTTAAATTAAATAAAAGGCCTTACAGTAATGTTCAACTTTACATAGCCAGCAGCTCTATTAACTGCAGTCAGAATGCAGCATGTAAATATAACCTGCTAGACAAGTCTTTGCAGAACAGAGTCAGAACCGGGATCAATAACTCAAAGATGTGACTGTACAAAACAACATGCACCAATTACTCTTATGGTCAGTGAGACTGCTGACAGGACACAATGACAATTAAAAAGCAGACACCAGATATCTTTGAAGAATTACACTCTAGGAATTTCTTCCCGTTTGCACCACAGTTGTTTTAAGATGCCTTCTAATAATGTGCTGCTTTTAATAATGTATTAGTTCTAAATGTTTTAATCAATTATATGTATTTTATGGTGTTTGCATTTGTGTTGTACCATGCCTCCATCAAGAGGGAGAGGCAGGTAACAAAATATTAATATTAATATTATTAATAATATTTTTTATTTATTTATTTATTTAAAGCATTTTTATAACGCCACCTCACCATTTCTGGTATTGTGGCGCTTTACAATAATTTTTAATAATTTTACTATAGGTTTCCTACACTATAATAAATGATCAAAGCCATATACTAGGGATGGAATATTTTAGTAGTATGTGTCAATACAGTTTCTCTTACTTTTTATTTTAATTCAGAAATATATGTCGTTACTGTATTAAAGGATTGTTCAACATAATGCATTTCTATCCACATCCTGAAAAATATTTTTGATATAAAAGTCATTTGCTTCTCAATGTTGTAAGGCTCTCTGTTCAGAAGACACGCTAAGCCACAGTGGTTAAGCACTTTGAGCTAAACATTATGGCATAGTGTATCATATGAACCATGAATTAGCATGTTATGTGAGCCATTCCTAACCATGGTGGCTACATATCCACGGTTTAAACATGGTCATTTACTGCAAAAGGGTTAGCAGCCTAACTATGATACACTGTGTTGTCTGAACAGGCTCATTATTTAAATACACACCTTACCATTGTCATTTACACTGATAGCCTTAATTTATACCCTATCCATTTAGACCTATGTCATTTATCCTTCAGGCTCAGAAGAACTGAGTTTTTAAAGTGTCTACCCACATATTCTCCCTTCCCAAAATACAGAATTCCTAAGATACTTTTATCATAGGTTAATACACTCAGAATTCCAAACCAAACATCTTTGCCCCACACTTTTCATTTTTACTTTATCCATGGATTGAGTTTCTACCCCTTTTTCAATAATCTGATTTATTTGTCCACATATAGTTGTTTTTATACTTTCTTGGGTACCAAAATTGCAACCAAAACCCTCAGCTCTTTTGTAATAGCCTTACTTATCTTGGATAACTGAGGTTGCAATCTTAAAGTTACTAGGGAGTAAGTGGTTAACTCACTATTGCAAATAGAGAGCAAGAGTAAGAAAAACTGCACCACAAAAAGGATTACTATTCTGTTCTCAGTCTTGGGTCATTAAGCAATGCAAAACCTTCCCTTGCACAAGTAACTAATGACTTGTGGACATATTTGAGCTATTCCAATATAGCACTGGTATTCATTAAGTACTTTACACAGGCTGAATTTGTAAGTTACACTATGACCTGGTTCACATGTAACAGTGACCTGTGGGTTATTTCACTCATGAATTGCTGAAATCTAGTGGGAGTGAATGAGTGTGCTTTCTATGTCATGCTTGCCACTTCCGCTTTCTATTAACAACCCGTTTGTAGTTTGTAAGGATGTCATCCGAACCCAGACACTCTGGGTTGTTCAGGGGTTAAACAACGCAGAGTTAACCCATGGAGGCTGCAGTTTTTCCATGCTGCACATTTGATTGCTCCCACTCATCCCTGTCAACCCATGGTTGAGTAACCCATGGGTTGTCATGACATGCTCGGTATACTCTGCTGTCACTGCAGAGGCCACCAGTGAGGGAGGAAGCAGCAGCCAGGCCCCTCTCCACCGTGCCTGGGTCCAGCTCCAGCTGAGAGCCCCCTCCCTCCTGCTGTCAGCTGTCTCTGCAGAGGCCACCAGTGAGGGAGGAAGCAGCAGCCAGGCACCTCTCCACCGTGCCTGGGTCCAGCTCCAGCTGAGAGCCCCCTCCCTCCTGCTACCAACTGTCACTGCAGAGGCCACCAGTGAGGGAGGAAGCAGCAGCCAGGCACCTCTCCACCGTGCCTGGGTCCAGCTCCAGCTGAGAGCCCCCTCCCTCCTGCTGTCAGCTGTCTCTGCAGAGGCCACCAGTGAGGGAGGAAGCAGCAGCCGGGCACCTCTCCACCGTGCCTGGGTCCAGCTCCAGCTGAGAGCCCCCTCCCTCTTGCTACCAACTGTCACTGCAGAGGCCACCAGTGAGGGAGGAAGCAGCAGCCAGGCATCTCTCCACCGTGCCTGGGCCCAGCTCCAGCTGAGAGCCCCCTCCCTCCTGCTGTCAGCTGTCTCTGCAGAGGCCACCAGTGAGGGAGGAAGCAGCAGCCAGGCACCTCTCCACCGTGCCTGGGTCCAGCTCCAGCTGAGAGCCCCCTCCCTCCTGCTGTCAGCTGTCTCTGCAGAGGCCACCAGTGAGGGAGGAAGCAGCAGCCGGGCACCTCTCCACCGTGCCTGGGTCCAGCTCCAGCTGAGAGCCCCCTCCCTCTTGCTACCAACTGTCACTGCAGAGGCCACCAGTGAGGGAGGAAGCAGCAGCCAGGCATCTCTCCACCGTGCCTGGGCCCAGCTCCAGCTGAGAGCCCCCTCCCTCCTGCTACCAACTGTCACTGCAGAGGCCACCAGTGAGGGAGGAAGCAGCAGCCAGGCATCTCTCCACCGTGTCTGGGTCCAGCTCCAACTGAGAGCCCCCTCCCTCCTGCTGTCCCCTGTAACTGCTGAACTTTCCAACTAAGATTGTAGTGCCTGAATTTGCTTTCCTTTCCCCCCTCCTCCTCCTCCCTCCCAATCCCCTTTCCTTTTGTGTCATGTCTTTTAGATTGTAAGCCTGTGGGCAGGGACTGTGAAGAAATACTTTTGTAAGCCGCCATGAGAGCCTTTTTTGGCTGAATGGCGGCATAAAAATACATAAATAAATAAATAAATATACGCAGAGCAAAATGTTAATTAATTAGTGGTTCAATTGTTCTATAAAAACAAGAACCACAACAACAAAAACAGCCACCATATTTTTGCCTCTTGCCTATCATTTGGGTTCCTTGTTAACAGATTAAATCTAGTGTGGAATCAATCCTCAGACCATCCCACTACAAATTCTGGGGACAAAGTATCTATATATCTTAGTTACAAATGCAAAATATTTTGGTTACTTCAAACAGACAATAGCCTGATCACATAATCTGCAGCACAACATAATCTGCAGCACAACACACACACACACAACACATTTCCTAGCAAAGGAGAACAGACTGACCCACAAACTTAGTATGTTTCTTCAACCTATTGTCTTCTGTAACTCATTTAAGATTATGGATTTAATTCCCATCTTTTAAAGCACTTGTAGAGGTATCTGTTTAGGAAAATTAGTTTAGTTCTTTTCCTAAGCTATAAACTACACATTCTTATAGAAGAACTTGACACTAATATCCACTGGCTCAGGCTGCAATCATAGAATCATAGAACAATAGAATAGCAGAGTTGGAAGGGGCCTACAAGGCCATGGAGTCCAACCCCCTGCTCAATGCAGGAATCCACCCTAAAGCATCCCTGACAGATGGTTGTCCAGCTGCCTCTTGAAGGCCTCTAGTGCGGGAGAGCCCACAACCTCACCAGGCAACTGATTCCACTGTCGTACTGCTCTAACAGTCAGGAAGTTTTTCCTGATGTCCAGCTGGAATCTGGCTTCCTCTCATGCACACTTATCTATGAGTAAGACCCACTGAACATTAATAGGATTGGGCTGCATCTATTAGAAGCCTGTAGCACTGTAGCAGAGATACTATAGCCAAGTAGCTGGACTTTATTTTGCTATCCATAGCACAAAGAGATTCAACAGCAGAACGCCAACATTTCCAAAATAGGGAGAAAGATTCAGTCTAACTGCTTCAGGGCATTGCATCATTGTGAGATAGGCATTCCCACCCTCCCTTGTGTTCCCACACAGGTTTCATGATGAGTTATAATTCTAGCAGGAGACAGCACAAAGGCACTTCCGGCTGCCTTCTCCTGTCCAAAAGCAGCCCATTTATCAATCTTGTTGTTATCTGTAACTGACTTTTAAAAGCAGCATTTCAGACGCAAGGCTTAATTTTTGTCCTGTGTCTTTTTAAGCTTATAACTATCAAGTAGCACTCAAATGACATTTTCCCTTTGGAATAGCTATTGGTTTAATATTTTAGGGGCACAATTACTATTGCCTAGAGTTCCACAGCGCAAACACATTTTGGTATTATTATTATTATTATTTATTTATATAGCACCATCAGTGTACATGGTAAGAACTGCTCATGTATGAATCATGGTCACATTCTGAACAAGATGGTAAGAGGTAAAAAGGTTTAACTGCAAATTATTTTGCTTATCTTCAGGTTATTTATTTTTATTTCTTTACAATATTTATATACCACTCCCTATTGAAAAATTTGGAGAAGTGTACAAGATAAAATAAAATAAAAATAGAATAAAACACTTTAAATAGATTTTAAAAGAAGCAAAATGTACAGTGAACCATGGCGGGTCATTAAGGAAAGGCTTCTTGGAATAATGACGTTTTCAGGAGGTGTCAAAAGGAATACAAAGTTGGTGCCTGCCTGACCTCCAGAGGCAGGGAATTCCACAGGAGCAGGGCTACCACGCTGAAGGCTCTTATTGTTCTATTGTGCCTGGACTTCCCCTTTTGGAATCATATCTTCTGTTCCACCATGGCTCAGTGGTATATGGCATGCTTTGCATTCACACATTTCCAGGTACAATCCCTGTATAAGATTGCTGGTGATACAAACGACCTCTACTAGATAACCTGGAGAATCACTGCCACAGTCAACAACAGTGGGCTGGACAAATAGAGCCTGATCTGGGGTAAAGCAGTTTCCTATGCTTCAACCACTTCTGTTCCACTGAACCGATTCAGTGCCCCAAGCCGTGCTAGTCTCCAGTGGCTGGTCTCCTTGAGGTGGAGTTATACGACCACTATTTCTCAACAGTGACTTTTGGTCTCCCTCTGAATCAGTGTGGAACTGTACTGTCAGAAGTGGTTCAACTATGCAATGGATTCTGTTTACTCCATGCCTGCACTGGTCACAAAATCTAATACTGCTTGCTGAAAACATGGTGGATGCAGATTTTGTGCCATGGCATAGCTCTTCATATGACCTGTTCCATGTGGTTGATCTGGTGACTAACAGTGCAATCCTATGCATGTCTACTCAGACATAAGTCCCACTGAGCTCAAGGAAACTTACTCTCAGGTAAAGGAGTACAGGACTGCATCTTAAGAATGTTACTGCATAATCAGAAAAATGTAAGCTGAACCTAGCCATGGTACTAATCAATTATCCAAAAGTAAGAACCAGAGTTTTAGTGTCAGGCTTTAATTCTGTGGGAGGAAAAATAAAAACACAAAGGCTAGTTTCCCCTTAGGCCACCCTCCCCCAATGTGGCGCCTTCCAGATGGTTTTGACTACAAGTCCCATCATACCCAGCCACCGTACCCACTGGTCAGGAATGATGGATGTTGTAGTACTCCCCAAACAGTTTGTACTACATTGGCTAATTGGACAACAATATGCTTTTGTTCTTTTCAGAGACATAGCTTTGCAGTTTAAGAATTTATCTCTTACATTTATATAGAAATGCATTCTATCCAAAGGTTTGTCTATCAACACAGACAAGAGCTTGTTTTTATTTACTATTATGTTCAAGAAAATCATGTTACTATAAGATAAAATGATATATCTCTAGCAACATGCATTGTCTTGTTTAATATGAATATTACTTTTGAGGTCAATTCACTAAGCAAGGGATGGATTTTGTATCCAACTAGCAAGACTGATTTATGGTCAATGTGGTCAATTTAAAATTGATTATTATCAGTAACAAGCACATATGTTTCTTGGAAAAATAGCTCTTCAAATAAAATATAACTATCTGCTCAACATTTCAGATAGTTATGCTATCTGCTCAACATTTCAGAACATTTTACTTTTGATAGCTATATTTCTGTAAATACACAAAGATACTTTGAAAGTCTTGTCATCAGCCATTTTCCATTAGAAGGAAGGTTCTACAGCCCATTAGAATTGATGTTCAACCCTTGATTGAAAGAGGACGAATGCGCCTTGTACAACTTTAAAGCCTCTGCAAATTTCAAAAGTCTGAAGTTACATGCAACATTGGGTTCTGCAAATAAGGTCATCTGTTTCACAGGACAATCAAATCCCATACACCCCTTTTACATTACTACAAATATAATCAATTGGGCAACGAACTCTAACGTAAGGCATCACAAAAAATAAGAACTCACCTGTAGTGTAGTGTCAAAAACTACAAGCTTTGAGCTTGTTGGAACAATGTCATAACATTTATGTGACTTCATGAATCTCATGTAGATGTCACTTTCCGATTCACCAACAGCTGTAAGAAAACAGTGAAATGTTTTTGTAAGAAAATACTCAAACTATTTGGATATTATTCTAATGTTAAAAAGTGCAAAGTGGAATTCTGAACATTTGAAGCTTCTTCTAAATTCTCCTTTATAATATATCCCCACCTCTCTTTTCTGACAACTAAGGTTCTGATATTACTTCTTACTCTCACGACTTTTAGGTAGAGATTTCTGTGAAAAGGTCGAAGAAATTGCAAAAAGGAGATATTTGTTTTTGATCTGACACTGTGGAGACATGTACACAGGGTTATATCAGAAGAAATCTAACACCTGAACTTCCTTCTTCGCAAAATATACTTTAGGCAACAATATTTACATTACACTTGAACTATTTAAGGATTTTATTGATCCCTTTTCTAACAGTCACCCAAACTACTCTACTGTAAATTGAATCAGAAAGCACACGCACATGGCAAATGTAAAAAAAAAAATCTATTCAACACGACAAAGTTATTACATTTATACTTAACTGGATCCTTAACGAGAAGCCATTTATCCCTATATCTAATACGTTGTATTTGGACTGTCTCAGAGTTTGACTTTTTGGGGGGAACGGGCTGCCACTTCTTTGAAGAGGGGAAAAATGTACTCCTATATACATCTTGTAAATTGTGGGAGGGGGTGCAAGTCTTATTTTCTACACAGTCACCATTCAGAACTACTACAGATCTTGGGTAAGACTATGTTAAACAAGAGTTAATATTTTCCTGTTCCTTAAGACTTATCCCATTCGAATTGGACTAAAGTATTCAAATGTTTACATCGACCTCGATTTAAGTACTAGTCTGGTAACCATAAGCAAGAAGGAATTACATGTAGGAGAAGTGCAGGTGAGTGATCAGCCTAATGAAGGGGGGATGGACCACTCTATTCTTACTCTGCACCCAGCATAGCAACCAAGTGGGCTATTGCTGGAGGGTAGCCTTCTCCTCCGCACCTAGCTTAGAAATGTAGCAGGCTGCTGCAGGAGGGAGAATATTTTTTACAGGTTAGTAACTGTTGTGGGATTATTTACAAGGCTGATTTACATCACTCTAAGTGAAACTTTATAAAGTGCCTTATTAGGGTATCATCACAAGAAGAAAACACCTTTCTGGATCAATGTAAGGGTCTATCTAGCCCAGCATTCTACTTCTAGTGATGGTCAGCCAGATCCAACTGCTGGGCATGTTTAAAGCTTGCCCCAGATAACATCTTGTTTGCAGGCCCAGGGACATGGCTGTATCTCAGTGGGAGAATGCATACTTTGCATGCAAATGATTCCAGTTCAAGGCTCTTTTCTGAAACCCTGGAGAGTTGTTGACAGTCAGTGTCGACCACACTGTGCAAGATGGACCTATGGTCTGACTTCGTATAAGGCAGGTTCCTATGCCTCATTTTCCTTCTAGGCAACTGTTGTAAAGAGCCTCAGGAGTTGGAATTCAGTTATAGCACTGGCCTCTCCTTCTTAGCCTGACTAGAGGTCAGGGTTGGATTCCCTCCCTGCTCTGCGGTAGTTTTCATACAAAAAACTCCCCTTTCTGTATTTCTTGTCCAGTTCTCAATGCATATAGCTTGTCCAGATGCTTAATACCTATCCACTTAATACCTAGCTGCTGAGTCCCGCAAGGCTGCTATAGTCCAGGTGATTAACTGACAAGTCACCCAATATTCCTCTAGATCAGCACCCACATTACTGAATCATAGCTTGAATGCAGCAGTCTACTACTTCTTGTTCCCAGTATCTAGTATTCAGAGGAATGCTGCCCATCAACATGGAGGTTCTATTTAGCTATCATTGCTAATAGTTATTGACAGAACTCTCCTCCATAAAACATCTAATAAGCAATGTATTAAAAATCAATGTAGCGGTTTAACATTGATTTATTTAAAGAGTGTCCTATCGATGTGTCCAATTTATCTAAGCCTATCCAAGTTTCATTAATTGCTTACAGAGTGAGAGTGCTGTTGCTTATGCACCCTTTCCCTCATGATCAAAGTACACCTAACTGCATTTTAGCCTATGTACAATATTCCAAGCAATCTTATTGTCACTGAAAAAGAAGCATGTAATAAATGGGTGGTGGTGGTAGGCTTGCTATAGGTATAACCTTGCTGCTGCATTCCAAAATGTGCTGGAGCAAAAATATGGACAATTGCTTGTTTTTCATTGGTGTTCAATCCCAACTTGCATTTAGTTTGGCATTTCAAGTAAATTCCCAAGAAGAGGAAACCACATTCCAAAAGAAAAATGTTTTTGTATTTATTTATTGGAAGCTTTAAATATAGGTTGGAGCTGCATCACAATGAAATCATTCTGTAGTTATATTAAGAAGTATCTTGCATAGCATCATTATCTTTCTATAAGCAGACAGTTTTGAACAAACAGGCTCATGAGAAAAAGTCTTTATAAACATGTGTGGTAGTATAACCGCATTTTATATTAGAAGTGTTCAAAATCAGTTCTAAATGATTCACAATGTTGTCCACACTGTGTAGCCAGAAATTAAAACTATTATGGTACAAACAAAATGCCACAAAAATTGGAGGGCTTGTTGTGAATAAAATACCATCCATCTTGGCTTTTGCTACAAACTTGCAGAACCTTTTATTTCCCAGTGCATGACCTTTTTCAATAAATTACATGTGGACTGAACTAGTGAGGGCACTCCCAAATCTGCCCCACTGCTCTACTACTATAATATCTAACCTCACTCTCAAAAAGTTATTTACATGACTGCCTCTGTTCATCAGGAAGTGACTTTTGCAGATAGTAGGTAGCAAGAGGTACGTGGAAATCTTGCTAGTGGTTCAATATAATTTGGGCCCTTTTCACTACTTACACCCAACAAGGCATTCCAGACTTGGGTGACGGGGGAGTAAAATGTCTGCCATATACTTGCACTCTTTAGCAGCTGAACAGCTGTGTTATTACTCAATACAAAGTTTTGGTGCCAATTCTTCAATGCTCTCAGCAATAGTTCACAGACACACATTGTTATGTATTATTAAACCTTGAGCACAATAAACATGTATATATCATCTATAAAATTTCTAACCTCTGGAGGCAAAAAGTAACTGCTGCAATAGCCATATAAATGTGTGTACCTTAAAAAAATCTGATGATGAGAAAAATCAATTACATGGATATGGTTTAGGGTTACAAAAGGTCCAGAAGAAAGGTGCCCTCCCTGCTCCCCCCCCCCAGTAAGGAAACAGCATGGCTGGGGAATAAGTAGTGCACTTTTCATAGGTAGGTAAAGATGGCTGCTTTTTAGTGGCACATTATGCTAAAGATCACCCAAACCATGTGCTGCATATATACATGTGTATGAATGCAGACAGGAGTGCTAGGCAAACAAAGAGTCTGTGTGGAGTCTTTGTATGATGAACACATGCCAGAAGCTGCCCTCAAACTTGCTGAGATTTGAACCTCTGATTTCACATTGCATGATTATTGACATGTTGGAAGGACTAATGCATGAAACAGCCCAAATGTTACAACTGAATTGGCACAGATATTTAAACCTAACAGTTGAAAACACGGGACATCTACAATATTTCAAACTGGCTTGGATTAGTCTCTCATACATGCAACATTCTAAGCACACTGAATCATTTCTGACATTTTCATTCGCTTTCCAGGAAGTCACGGAGGCATACACAGAGGTTCTTTAATTTTATCCTCAACTCCACCTGTGTGCTTGGGCCAAAGACATCTGATCCAGCAGGGCATCTTAAGTGGAGATTCAGAGCCAAGTGTCCCTGGTCTAGTCAAATACTTTAATCATTACACCATACTGGCTCACTGGTTACACACATAGCTGAAGCAAACAATAAATCCAATGGGGTTTTGTGCCAGATACCCTGTAAGTTTTCATTGTTGTTGTTAACAATAACAATATTAAATTTATTATACACGCTTCTCTAAAGAAGACCCAAGGATTAAACAATACAAAAAGTTCAAACACTTTAAAACAGCTAAAAAATAATTTAAGACCCAGTAAAATAACTAAATTAAGAAGCCCAATCATATGTTGACAAATGCCTGAGAGTAGAAGAACCCTGGCACTGAAAAAACAACATGTTGATGCCAAGTGAACCTCACTGGGGACAGCATTCTACAATTGAGGAGCCACCATCAAGAAAGCCCTCTCCCTTACTCCCAGCCTCCGAGCCGCCCTCAGAGGAGGCACTTGGAGGAAAGCTGCAGATGTTGATTGAAGTATCTAGGTAGGTTCATACCAGGAGAGGTGCTCCATCCGGTATTGTGGTCCCAAACTGTGCAAGGCTTTATAAGTCAAAACCAGCACCTTGAATTGGGCTCGAAAACATACAGGCAACCAAAATTAGTATTATATGCTTAGACATTATTTTCCTGCTACCAGTCTGGTTGCTGCATTTTGCATAAGCTACAGTTTCTGAACAGCCTTCAAGGGCAGCCACCTGTGCTACACATTGACAGCATTGGAGTTTTCATTAAAACAATTGTATCTTGCAAAGGCACAGAATTCAATTCTACAATACCTTAAAATTAGGCCTGTTTTGTTACTTGTAACATCAGATTTTGTGAATTGGAAACTAGGGTATAGTTACGTTTGTGTGTTTTTCTTGTGTAAACAATTCTTCTTTTGCTGAGTCACCAGTATGTCCTTCCTAGTGAGGAAAGCAGTTTTATTCCCTCTCAGTGTTTAAATACTCCAAGAGTAAATACTGCCCCTAAGAAGCACTACATTGTTCAAACTGTCAAGGGAAGCATACAACTTAACTATGAAATATTTTAAAGGCTTCAGGTACAAAGGCAGCAGAATGAACTTAATCACTTCAGACTTGGGGTGGGGGTGGTGTCACGTTTTTGAAGGTATCCCAACTCCTACAAATAAATAAATTTAAAAAACACACAGCACAGCAGACAAAGGGCAGAACTAGAACCTATTCCTCTGATGTGCTACCTTTCTATATGCAAGGAATCTTTTAATGTGGGGAGAAACATATCTAAGTAAAATGATATCCATGTAAGTAGTCCTGAATGGGATAGAGGAATATAATCCTTAAAATAGTCCTGTAGTTATTTCCATTAAGTATAGAAGCACCCTACATTTGCTTCCTTCAGCAGCAGTCAGAAGAAATTTGACACTACAAAGCCATCTTTGGTAAATACTTGGGATCCAAGGCTTTTTCCATCTTATACCATTACACTTTCTAATTAGGACAATAATTTTTCAACTCTGAGAAGTTCCACACATTTCTGCGAGTAATATAACATATATTCCAGATGATGTGCAGTTTCACCTGCTTCACAGTTTTAAAACCAAGACCGTTTTTCACCCAGCAGCAGTTTTATGACTGGTTATCTGCATTTTCTCTGTTCTCAAAATGCTAAATGATGTATCTATAAAGAGCTGGTACAACTGAAAAAACAATTTATTGGTTTAGGGAGAACTGGACTTTTATAAACTGATCCAGAGCCAGCACTACAGCCCAATTCAAGGGAAAAAGACTTGGGGATGGTTGAGGGTTGTGTTCTGTTCATTTATGCATCCCATTTTGTGGGGGAGGTTTGGACTCTCCGTGAGTCTTGAGGTGTACTCCCGCACACTGGAACATGATGATGCCTCTCGGTCGGAAAGCAAGTAGGGATGATCGGGATCCCTCAGACATAGGCCTCTGAAATGCTTGGGGTTACTGAGGTGCAAGTCACCCCTTTAATTTCTGGCTGTGTGCCTGCAGTGCCCAGAGACTCTACAATAGGCTGATGCAAGCGAAGGCAGTGTAGGACCCTATCCAAAGAGCCCTCAGACCAATTCTTCCCCACCCTACCCTGCACCATGGAAACAGTAAAGTACTAACAACACGGAAGTAGTGCTCTACTGCTTTGGGGAGAAAAAATGTTTGCAAGACTTGTTTGTATAAGCATTGGAGACAGAATAAAAACATAGTCAAAGGCTAATGGTAGAGGTCAAGGGCAGTGCCAGCATAAATATGCTCCCATCACATTAGGAGTTTTACTCAAAACAAAGGCAAAGCTCATTAGAGTACAGCAACCAAAGTAGCTAAAAGGAAATCACAATCAAGTGTCTGCTTATTTTGCCTTTAAACAGACCTATTTTATAGTTGCAGGTCTTCCCAAAGTAAGACAATTCTTAGACCTGGAAGCAGCTTAAAGTTGTGCAAATTAAACTCACTTAGGGTGCAATCCTATGCATGTCTAGAGAGAAAAATCCTACAATTCCTGGCATAAATTGTGCCCTTACTAGATCAAAAGGAAGTTTAATGCAACAGGTATCATGCAGACTGAGGAAGCAGGTATAAGTTAAGGTCAAGTATGTCACATCAGCATAAGACATCGTTACCACAAAGTAGTGAACAAAGGATACAAAAAATAGAAGTGCCATGTGTCTAGGTCAAAATCATAATGTTTAGAAAAAATAGAAAATTTGACTCAGCCTTTTTCTCTGAAAAAAAATGGGAGCCAAAATGGGGGAGTAAAGGAGGGAGAAGAAATAATATTGGGGAAGCCGGGGAAAGAAAAGATTTTGAAATGCCTTGCTTCAAAGCATTACATTACATTACATTACATTACATTACATTACATTACATTAGAATGTAAGCCTATGCGGCAGGGTTTTGCTATTTTATTGTTTTACTCTGTACAGCACCATGTACATTGATGGTGCTATATAAATAAATAAATAAATAAATAAATAATAGATGAATACTTCAGGGCAAAGTATTCTTCCAGAGGCATCATTGGGACAGGCGAGGAGATCATTAGGAGAGGAGATGGAACAGCCTCTGGAATAATGCTGGGTCATGGTGTTCCGTCATTCAAGCAAGGCATTGCGGAGGAGTATGGAGGCAGGTGGCAGAACAATTAAATAAAGAACACCCCAGAAAAGCCACTGCTGCAATCTCCACTAATTCTCATTGTAACACCCTCCCCCAACCCCCACCACCTGAGGCAAGATAGTTTAGGATTTCTCTCGCCCCCTGAGAACAGAGCCAACAATGCTGATCTACCTTCAGAACTTGTGAAATAGGGTTGGCATTTTGAGCCACTAGTAAATATTATTTGCCATTAGTGTTCCAAACAACAGCAGAAGTGTTAGTTCTTGCTTGCTCTTCCCCCTTTAAATTCAGATCTTTTTGGGATTACTGATGTTTAGCATCCAAAGTGTCAACAACAATGCAGCAAATATAACATTGCATAGTCATTAAAAAATATTAACGAATCAACACCTACAATCTCAAGGTTAAAATTTACAATTCCATCTATTTCCAATATAAAGATACCCATAATATTCTCTCTGCTCCCAATATACTCAGATCATTTTCTCTCTCTAATTTTAGAGAGAGAGGACATGAACACCTATTTTGATTTCAGGCACAGAAGTACACTGAAAAGCAATTCCCATAATATTTATGTTTTTACGGGTCAAAGCCTACACCTCAAAGATCTTGAGCCAAAGTGCACAGAAGAGCATTAGACTCCCCCTTCTAACTGATGCCCATTTATAAAGACATCAAACTGATTTCCTCCAGTATCATCATTCAACTGCTCAATTGAGAAGGAGCTGCCTTTATGAAACAATCCTTGTTTTTTGCAGACTTCAAGACATTTAACAATTCTGCATAGTTACCAGTAAAAATCAGTTATCCTATGAAAACTGATTTGCCTGTTGTATCAGAGAATGAATAGTAATGAGACAGATCTAATGCAATTCCTTACAGTGAATGAATATTGTGTTAATATCATCATTTCCTTAGATGTAGACACCAGGAGGACTACTACATGAGTGCACATTCACTGAAGTGGATAGTATGAATAATTACAGGGAATGTCTGAGGTTGCAGCTACTACTCATTACTATACGCATTATTCCTTTCCACCTCCTCTCAGGCAACCATTCAAGCACTCCAGAGGCAAGAATTTTCCCCATCTGGTGACATGCAGATCACAGGAAAGGCCTGCAGCACCAGCCAAAAGAATAAGCCAACTTGTTCCTATATAGGATTGCTATATACGGTTTTTCCAGGTTCCGGTGCCTTTGACAACTACTGCTTGAGAGATAATAATACTGTGGCACAGTGACATGGAAACATGTACCAATTATTTCTTTGCCTATGATTTTTAAAGGCAGAGGAACTCTGTCAGAGTGTGGCAATCCCCATTTTTCTGCAATGTCAGAACACACGTCACAACCAATATCATTCAATACAGCTATCTCTTTCCTCCTGATACATACACACCTGAGATGTCTTCATAATGGGGCACATTCTGCATCTCCTTTCCATGCCCACTATATGGGATTGGGGTGAGAGGTATTCCATCACAACACCCCATGATAGATGGGGTTTTACATATCATGCCCATAGCACAAGCTAGGATGAGAGTTCTCAATAGCTCAAAGTTCTCATGGCCCCCTTCCAATTACTGCTGGTATGATAAAACAAACAGAACTGGTGCCATGACGTGCATGTACAAAAGGTAACCAGGTCTGATGGAAATGTAACAACCAAACATTGGCAAACAACTGAATATGAGGAAGGCATGGGTGAATGGATGGAATGAAAGGAATGGTGGGCAAAATGAAAAGCATTCTGGAGCAGGACTCAAGATAGCTGAGCAGGATTCAGGTTCAAACTCTGGATTGTTTGTCCCTGAACAACAAAGGTTCCAGGTTCAGACATCACAGTAAACAACCCAGGGATGAAGCATCCATGGATTGTTTATTGCAGCAGGAGCACACATCAAAACCAGCATGCATGCTGGCTCCCACTGCATTTTGAATCAACCCAAGTTAACATGGGTTAACAAGGCCAGGGTTGACAACCTGTGAACCAGGTCACTGTGTGAATGGTTCTCGTTGCCACGTTGCCTCTTTTTCCACAACTAATACACTTCTGACATTTGCTGGAATCCTACATTCCCACAGCAGCCAAGCCATATTAATCAGACAATAAAACTGCTATGTGCATTTATTCAAGTCACATAAAGTAACTGATGTAGGGAGTTCAATTTCTAAAATGCAGGTCTAATGTTTACATTCCAGATGCTTTTCAGCAAGGCCAAATAGCTAAGGTTACAATCCTATGCAAATTTACAAGGGAGGAAGCCTCCTGAACAAAGTGGGGCCTTTTGGCTGTAAATATCTAGGAAGCTAAGTCCATTTAACTTGCCCCAACTAGATTCCAAAAACAATCGTTCCACCTGTCACTAAAGAATTCATTGCAAGTTTTTCTGACAAGAATAAGTTTTAGCTTAAGGCAACAATTACTTACTAGTAATAAGCTCCAACAGTCAGAGAAAAAAGTCAAGATCTTCTATTTATTCCCTTTTTTCAATATAAGACCTAAACATATTACTCCGACAGCATGAATTCATCGTAACAAACCTTGGCCACCAATGTGTAAAAAGATACTTCAAAGAAACAAATGCTGTTTTGTATATTGTCTACCGCTTCTTGTTCTTAAAACTGTGCTGATGAGAAATGGATATAAGCCAACATTGCAGCAGAACCAGTTATCCAAGATAGACTTACAGATCTGCATCAGGCAATTAACAGAACTGATGCTTAACAGTTTTGTTCTTAGAAAAAAGTTATACAATTAAACTTGTGAAAATTAAAAGAACATATAACCTAATATGACCTAGGAAGACCTAGGAATGCCACAGCTTTTGCCACTGATCATTTTTTTGCTATGAAATAGGGCAATAATCTTCTTTTCAATAAAACAAATTTAAGCTATTTTCAGAACCGTGCCTCTATAATGCCTTATCAAATTTCCTATGGGTTGCCTAATGGGTTTTAAACAGTTTCCTGTACATCATGTATCGTTAAAACAATCAGACAAGTTTTTCTCTGAGACAAGGTATCTTGCTTTCTTACAACCCAACTCCATATTATTTGAAGGCATTCAGAGATAAATATTAATTAAGTTATGAAAACCAGAGATCATTCATGTTCAAAATATTAATGCAATGTAGAAAGTGAGGAGCATCTGCATATACGGTTGTCACTGTACTGAGCATGATATAGCAAGTTGTGGGGGGGGGGGCACTGTAGTACTCACAGAAGCAACATGAACGCTGCATTTTCACCAGGAAGAGAATGGCAAGAGAAAGTGACTTTCTGCTGGGGCACAATGGTTATATCCAGGTAGCAGGCTCCTCTCCCTGCGAGGACATATCGTTTTCATGACTTCTATTCCAGAACAATCTCTAAACTGTCCTCTCCTTGCTGATATTCCAAGTGTCATTGAGGTGAGGATCAAGGATCATGGAAGCAAATGGCACACTTTAACTGGGAAATATATGTGTCTCTTGTACAGAGGTGGGCATTCAAGGTCCCTTGCTTGGGGAGGGAAAGCCAGGGAGCGAATTCTGTTCTCGAGATGTCTGTAGAGATGGAACTCATGAACCTCACAGCACAGAAATCTTACCATAAACTATATATTTCATTCCCCCTAACACAATGGAGGTAGTCAAGTATAAACGTTAATCACTCTTAATGCGCTAGTCAACTTGATCATGAAGAGCAGTATGGGGGAGGGAGAGATTGAGTTCCAGCAATTTTGTTCTCCCTCAGAAACAAGACGATGATGATGACGATGATGATGATTTTACAAAAAGTTAACTGCGTATGGTAAGCACTTTTGCAAAAGGCAATGCAATAGTCCATCTCCATTATGAAATCCCCCCAAAATTGAGACATCCTAAGGTCACAGTATACATACTGTGAATCAATTGCCTGCAAGGTACACTACCTGGCACTTTACATGCAACAAATAAGGCAAGGATTCACATGAACAGCAATAGTTGGGATTGTGAGTGGTGAAGAGGTTCAGGAATAGTGGCTAAAGTTCTCATGCAAAAGTCTATCGTGAGTATAGTTAGCTTGGACGATATTCAGTTGCACCTAGTCACCTATGTAATAATGCAAAACTGGGATGGGGTGGGGGAGGGATTCAAATTCTACCTACAGCTGCCATATTTTATTATTCATCCTTCAGGTCAGGAACCAACAAATATCTTTTCTATCTCTTACCTCATTGCAATCATTCAACCTGAGGATAAAAACATTTGACATTCAAATAGCTGAACTCCAAACCAAAGCTTTAGCACTTTTAAAGCACTAACCTAAATTGAAATTAAATATGTATAGCTACTGTGAAATAATAATCCATGAAAGCTAACATTACCACCATTAAAGCAGAAAGTTCATCAAGGTTTACCACCCACTGAGATATGATTTGAAAAATCAACAAGACCAGCTTCTACATGGATCTTACTACCATTTAAGTAACCATCAAAAATCAAACTTATCTTTCATTAGGCAGTCCAAGAGCCAAATGTATTTCTACTGATTTCATCATAGGGCAATTGTAAGTGTCTTCCCATGCATAGTGGGATGAGGAAACTGTCAGTGCAGTCCAAAACCACTGAATTCAACAGGATTTACTTCCTAATAAGCATGATTAGGATTGCAGCAGAAGAATCAATCTTGCATTATAATTTATTTATTTATTACATTTATATACCGCCTCGTAGCCGAAGCTCTCTGTAAAAGGCAACTAATAAAAGGAAGCAGTAAGATGTGTTGATTTATAGCCTTTTTTTCTTTGTCAAGAATAGTCTGAAACTTTGTTTTCAGTTGTTATATAGACTATAATGCTTAAGACCCTAAAAATGTTACAAAAAAGAAAAAATCCTTTGTCAGGACATGATTTCATTACAAGGTTTTAAGATTGTAAGGTACATCATACATTTGCCACAACAGCCCATGCTCTGATAATCTTCAGGTTGCATTACTGTAATGTGTTATACATAGGACTGCCCTAGAAAACGTTTGGAAACTTCAACTCATGCAGAATTCAGCAACTAGAATTCTCACTGGTTTATCCAGATGGAACCATGTCACAGCAATTCTTAAAACATTACATTGGCTCGCTTTTTGCTACCAAGCCCCAATTCAAAGTGCTGGTTATCAACTTAAAAGTTTCCCTAAACAGGTTGGAGCCCAAGGTGCACCTCCTCCCATATCATCCTGTCTGTGCATTAAGATCTTCAGAGGAGGCCCTTCTCTCAAGCACCATCAGTGGGAAAAATATATAATGCATTTACAAAAGAGAAGGCCTTTTCTGTGGTGGTGCCCTGACTTTGAAATGCCTTCCCAAGAAAGATACAATGACACCAGCTTTGCTTTATTTTTGGCAACAATTTTTGCCCAGACATTTGCCCTTTTTTAATATTTATTTATTTATTTATTTATTACATTTTTATACCGCCCAATAGCCGAAGCTCTCTGGGCGGTTCACAATAATAGAGTGATTTGTTTGTTGTGTAGGTGTTTTTATGCCTCAATTTGTAATTTAATCATTATATTATATTACATTACATTGAATATGTCTTTTGTTAATGCCTTTTTGATAAAGGGAAGTTTATAAATTTTAAAAGATAAAATAGAAAATATATGGAGAAGCTATAACTGCACTAGAGAATTGATGCCACCAAACTTGCTTTGTGAATTGTTCTGGAAATCTGTTTACCTTCCTCTCAGTCCCCTCCCAGGTGCATGCAAGAAATAAATATTCTTAGGTTTCTACATGAGGCTCTTTGCAGATCAGGAAAACTGTCTAGTTCTTGTACTGGCCCTTATATAGTTCCCTTTAATTCAAAACAACTATGAGTATCTCTTTATTTTCCCAGCTTTGTTAGAAATATGGTGAAAACCAGCAGACACTATTCAACCAAAAATGGATAGAAATGTCATAATCCTTCCTAGAGGAGAATGGTGCATCTTGCTTTACTGTGCTCAATGCAACAGTGCACTTTGTGTATTTTAGTGGGCTCCACAGAAGTCTCTGTTCAGCAGTATCATGTGTATTATTAGTCTGTTCAGAGGTACTCTAAAGACCTCTAGGGGAAAAGAGCTAAGGGTGCCAGATGTTCCTTATTTTAACTCATTGACCCTTAATCCAGAACATCACAGCCCATTTGAGCATAATAGCAACTGAGACATCATCACTCCAAATGTATCGCCTTTTTTTATAATTTTGGTTTGGCAACCTTAGTTTATGAGCTGCCCTTCTTATGAGGCTATGGCTAAAAGAACTATCTTGTCTAGGAGGATATATTTGTATATCAGAAATATTATTCTGAGCTCTCAGACCTGCAAGTGGCAGTTTGCCTGTTTAGTGGGTTTTCACAGAGCAATGTGAAAGAACACTGTTTTAGAGTGCATTCAAGACAAAAGGGCTAGTCATTGAGGGGATTTATGGGACTATGGGGAGAAACCTATTCTATGGAACTAGAATAGATCCGGCGTATTCTATTCTATGGAGATAGGTGATGTCAGAGGAATGGCTTGTTTCATGGGATTTGGTGGAAAACTGCCTTGGGGGATCATTGTACTGTGAGGCTGCAAGGGGTAGAGAGTACATGTGTTCTATTGGGCTAACTGCAGGTACTGAAGTCCACACAACCAATTAACCCTGTTCCACTATATAAACACTTACTCTACCTGCCCCGTCTCAATTACACACTACATATGTAGGAAAGCCATTTAACATGCCTGTATATTGAAAGAGTGGAAGAGAATTCAGCTTCATTATCATCACCCCCAAATGCAAGAAGGACAAGGAATTAAAAAGGTGTTAGCAGGGTAAATCAATGCAATAAACAATAGAACACATAAATTTCCAGACAGAAAGTGTTAAGAAACGTAGCTCGTCTTATCACAGCAGTGCTGCCTCCAGAGCCATTTCCCTTCTGTTACATCCAATCAGCTCTAGCTTTAAGGGTTAAATATTTTAACACTGTAAACTCCTTGGGGACTGGGACCCCAAATCTGCTTATGAAATATGTTTGCTGGAGTGCTATAGAAACAAATATACTAATCCACTTTGAAAGATCTTGACTATATACTGTCAATTGTGGGAAGGGGGAAGAGATACCATTTTACCACACACCTAGATCCAATTGTTGCAAATTTTTATAACCACCTAGCAGGATAATACAGAGGTTGGTTACACTCTATGTCAATGTTCTTCACCCCAGCTTTCATTCTGCTGTCTGTCCTTCATAAAACTGTAAACTGTAAATCCCTTGGGGGGTAAATACCACCAACAATAAAATACAGCACACATGCAACCGGTTTGCCAAGTAGTTGCCTGAGCCCACCCAGCCAAGCAGACTACCTTGAGTCAAGCTCTGGCATCCTGTGTCAGCCCTATATATACCAAGGACAGGTGTGTGTGGGGGTGTATTGGGGGGGGGGGTCAGAAAAACGTGGCAAGACGCCCACCCAAGTCAACCTGCCAAGTGGCCAGAGAATTTCACCACACCTCAGCAGCAAGGGGGGGGGGAGATGTAGGGAAACGGCCGCCTGTTCCTTCCTCAGAGTCCTGCCGGGTCTCCAGGCGGGCTGCGGGATTTGCGGTGCGGGATTCCGAAGGGATTTCAGCCCACTCCCCGCCTCGGATTGCCTGCCTGCCTGCCTGCCCGCCTTCCCCCCCGCGGCGTCGGCTGCAGCAGCAGCAGCAGCAGCATCTCCTGCTTACCTTCATCCTCGAGCTCCAGTTTCTCCAGCATCCCTTCGGAAGCGGCCGGGGACTGAGGAGGAGGCGGCGGCGCTGCCTGCAGGAGGGCGGGGAGGGAGACACAAGAGAGAGACGGCGGGATCAGCAGCATCCAGAGGCGCGGAACTCACCGGACCCGCGGCGGCATCCCCGGCGCTCGAGCGAGGTGGGGAAGGGAGGCGGCACCACGGCGGCGAAGCGAGCGCCCGGGCTGCGGAGCCGCTTGCGGATGCTCGGCCTGCTGACACGAGCGGGCTCGATTTGCGACGCCTCCCCGCACGCTCCGAGGAAAGCGACTGGCCATGGGGAGGAGCCGAGGCGGCGGGCTCGCTGGCCGGCTGGCCTCGCCGCCGCCTCCACCCCCACGCCGTCCCAGCCCATTAACCCCTTCGCAGGCGAGGCGAGGCGAGGCGAGCCGAGCCAGGCCCGGAAAAACCGAGCGACCTTCCCGCCCCCCTCCAGGGGCAGCCGCGGCTCCCCCTCAGCGGCCAGACCAGCCGCATCTCCGCTTTCGGGCCGAGCGGCCGTTAGAGCCCAACGGCTGCCGAGAGAACGTTGGGCGCATCCAAAGTTCCACCTTCACACCCTCCCCCCCTCCATTTTTTCCTCGACCCTCCCTCCCTTTTTGGAGGGGGAAGCGCGGTGGAACATTCCATACTTTCGAGGTCTCTCAAGCCCTTGTTGGGTCTGCCCCTAGGAAGGGAAGGCAACTACCACCTAGTACTTCAAAAGAGGGGGGAGGGGAACTTGTTCATTTTCATGACGCTAGCGAGTAGAGTCCTTACTTTACTCCCCCTCCCTACCCCCCACTTCTCTAACAGCGCGAGAGCTCAGAAAGAATGATTCCGGCTTAAACTACAACTTTTAGGAGGTGGGGGGTAAAAGGCGAGACATTCCCCTCCCGCTCAGTTGGTGTTGGTATTGTCTAGTCTGTATTCACCTGCATGGGCCGCACCGTGAAAGTAGGGCTGTACCACTGCTTTCATGAGGGGAGGGGAGGTGTTGGTTGTGTTTCCCCCTTTTCCACTGCAGTACTGTGAGAGGAATTTATCACACTTTAAGGGGCATTAGGTTGGCCAGTATATGATTAACTGTCACAAGTCAGGATGTGCAAGTGGTGTGTCAGTGTCCCCACAAGTTAAGGGAATGCCCCACCCTCTTCTATAGGTGCCATAGCTGCCGCCTTGCATGGCCATCACCATACAGCATGTGGCTATACCTCATATCAAAAAATAAAAGGAGGTAGGACCCAAAACTGGCTGACAGGAAGATAAATGGGTTCTCAGGGTGCAAAATATTTATTTTCAAGAAACCCGACACATTTTGGCCTGTTCTTTATTCTGCGCTTTCCTCAGTCGCCACAGATTACCACAGGAAACTATTTTGCTAGAGGAAATTCTGCAGACATTACCTTCTAACAACCCCCTGAGGAAGGCCTAGAATAATGAACAGGCCGAAACACATCGGGCTTCTTGAAAATAAATATTTTGCATCCTGAGAACCCGTTTCTCTTGTTTTTGACCTATACATCATGCCACTCTTCTCTGGTGCACAATCTTGGCCAACATCTTCAGCTCTCTATCCCTGTGCCCAGGAATGAGACCGAGGGTGCAATCCAGAAGGTGGCTTCCGCAAGAGGAAGGCAATTTGCATCATTTGTGGAAAGTCCCTCCAGCCAATTTTTTAGGACACCACATCTCATCCCATTCAGCAGTGTCTCCTGACCCTCTGTGTAGTATTTTCAGGAAGCTGGAGAGGTTGCCGTGGGAAGGCGGGGGTGGGTAGGAGAAGAGAAGCGCACTTCTGTCAGTACAGCTGATCAGTATAAACCTGGATCCATCCCTGAGTTATTTTGAACTATCTACTACCCATTAATTTAGTGCTCTTTATTTCTACAATTGACTAATATCACCAATTCTTCCATGAACATCCATAACTGTGCACACCCCTAAGTGTAATTTACCACCCTTTACTCATCTTCGCTATGAACAGCAATAGTGCTTAAAGCAGCAGTGTTGAACCTCTTTCCAGCTCAAGGGCCAAATTCAATTTTGGAGAAGCTCTTGGGAACCTCATTCTAGCGGCTCAGAAGACAAAACTACAAAATATGCCAGCATATTTTAGCTGAAAGCTGTTACTGCCAGTAACTAAGCCTTAGGAGAGGCATTTCAACCTTTCAGAATGGGGCAGGGAAGTTGGGAAACCATGAGGGCCCGAGGTTCAATTCCCCTGGCTTAAAGGATAAGCAACAGAATACATTTTTTTTCATTCTTCCTTTAGCTACTACTTACATTTCTCATGTACCTATTTTTTATTTATTTATTTATTGCATTTCTATACCGCCCAATAGCTGAAGCTCCCTGGGCAGTTCACAAAAATTAAAACCACAAAGTAAAACCTAAAGAGGTATTGGTTGTAAGAGGTATTGGTTGCTGTTTTACTTCCTTGGTTTCCCCACCTCACCCACCATTTCCTTGTAATCGTCTCTGAATCTCTGCCAAACATTAGGTACCTCTGACAACAATGAAGGACTCCTGAGAGTAGTCCTTTTAACCTATCTTGAAAGGTAGGTGGATTAACGTGATTTAAAAAGGTTTACAGTTGGTTATATGACCAATCGAATATACACAAAAACAGAGCTTATCACAAGAAAATATGATTCAGAGTAGATATGAAGTATTTGAATATGGTTTATCTAAAAAATCACAAATTAGATTTATAATGTAATATGAATATACCTTATACCAATATTGTATTTTATCAAAAGACTTTGAGTACAAAATTTGCCTAAAAGCTGCACATAGTTTTAACTGTTTTTATTGCTTTTAAATTTTCTACTGGTTTTAGCTTAATAGTTTAGTATGTTTTTAGCTATGTACATTATTTATTGTTTTATACTGTTTGAATTGGTTTTATCTGTACGCCGCCCTGAGATCCCAGTGATATAAGGCACAATACAAATGTTTTAATAAATACATAATAAAATAAATTAAATAATATAATTCCATACCTGCCTTTTATTCAAGTTGGTTTTCTGTGTTTAAAATTTTTTTATTACAGGGCAGAATTTAAAGTAATACTGGAAAAATGTTAAACATTTATTGAACTTCTGCAGGAAATGTTTATACGTGTAGCATTACTTTTTGAGGTTATTTTCTCCCTGCCAAAATCTCAGATGTTCAACACAATTAATGATGTTTAAGAAATAAATTGATTTGAAGTTTAACTCACCACCCTCTCAAAACACAAAATCCTAGCAACCAAATCCTTGCCCAAATATACCAGTCTTATATTCACACTTACATCTGAAGTGTGTTCAGGATAGAGCTCTGGACGACACCCAAAGAAAGGGAGTACCATAAGTATGGAGCCTTTGCCAATGCGTCTTAGTATTCCCTAGATGATCAAACTTGATGTACAGTTGGTGTCAGGCATCAGCAGGACTACCTTCACAGACACATCAAGCCTTCCACTTGGATAGCCAAGTTTGACCATCTTGCTCTTCCACTGCCACTGAGTCATTGGAAAGTAAGAAGCTACCTTGCACTGAGTCAGACCATTGGTTCATCTAGTCCAGAATGGTCAATACTGACTAGTAACAGCTTTCCAGGGTTTCTGTTAAGAGCTTTTTCCTGCCCTAACAGATGCCAGAGATTGAACCCGGGATGTTGAGCATGCAAAGCCTGC
Organism: Elgaria multicarinata webbii; assembly: GCF_023053635.1. Taxonomy (NCBI): domain Eukaryota; kingdom Metazoa; phylum Chordata; class Lepidosauria; order Squamata; family Anguidae; genus Elgaria; species Elgaria multicarinata. The sequence goes on along the minus strand of NC_086171.1, from coordinate 38,312,544 downwards.
GATTTACCACTGAGCTACGGTCCCTTTGTGTCAGCTAAAAAATGCTTGGGAGTTACTCCCTCCATCATTCCCTCCCATTCCCAAATTCTTCCTAAATATTTCTAACCATAGTCAATGCTTGTTCAGCCTATGTCACCATTCCAAATTCATAGAATCATAGAATAGTAGAGTTGGAAGGGGCCTACAAGGCCATCGAGTCCAACCCCCTGCTCAATGCAGGAATCCACCCTAAAGCATCCCTAACAGATGGTTGTTCAGCTGTCTCTTGAAGGCCTCTAGTGTGGGAGAGCCCACAACCTCCCTAGGTAACTGATTCCATTGTCGTTCCTCTACAGGACAATACTGTATATGTAACCAAAATCAAGTAGTTGTGCATTTTTTCCCCTTCAACAATTCCCTTTGTTTAGATAAAATTGGTTCAGGGCGCAAAAAAAAAAAAAAAAAAAAGATATTTGAGAGCTATAGTCTCACATGCTCCTGCATGCATATGGCAGTTTCCACATCCAGAATAGTCATAATCTGCCCCTTTGTCATTGATTTTATGGGCAGAACAGGTCCTTAGATACTGACCCTCTACCTATTTTTCTTGGATTACTTTTCCTGCTCTGGGTAGTACCTGTTTCTAGTTAATGTCATGAATGTGTTTAGTGTACCAAACATCTTTTGATTATATCACTGGCTATGTGAAATGATTAAAGCTGCAACTCACTTGGAAGTAGGTTCCATGGAAATAATTCAGGACAGGAGCTGTAAAGAGCCCATGGCGAAAATTAATTCAATAAAAGGTAAGGATGCAAAATAGCAATCCTTATTAGGGAGTAAACTCCACTGACTTCAGTGCGACGTACTACAGTAAACATATTTAGGATCTTGCTGCAGTTAACTCTCACCTGTATAGAGAACAAGGTTTCTTACTAATGCACAGAGCCTGAGACTCTAGTGCTATGTTCTATGAAGTAGAATACGAAGAGCAGGTTTACTGGCTTTTCAGGCAGTATAACAACTGCTTTACAAAAACTGGAGATTAGTAGACAGTCTGGTAATCCTGGTTTTATGCAGAGGTTCCATCCCAACCCACAACATTTTTTTGCAGCTTTTGAAGCTTAAGAGTTTCTCTTCTTACCCTAACATTTCCAAAACCTGGTTTTACAGCAGCATATGTTTCAGCAACAAAAGCAACTGAACATCAGATGCTGTGAACTAGGTTTACTAGAATGACTGGAAGCTCTATCTTTTGAATCCTTGTTTCTATTATGTCTATAAGTTATCTGGATGGATCTTGAAGACCTTTACTGTTGTTACATATTTAGCCTGTTATTTTAAGGGCTGTTTCCTTAGGCTCAGATGCTCCCCCAAGGCTTCTCTTTGCCATCAACCACTGAACTTCAATAGAAGTATTCATATTCCCTCGGAAACAGTTCTCTCTCTCCAGCTGTGCTGTGGTAGCTGATGCCACTGCAGTTTAGGAATACTCCTGGATGCAGTATGCAGCACTTCAAAAGGAGCCAAGTGTCCATGCAGAGAATACAAACTTTGCTGTAGACCAACACACGAGGCAGTAGCTGCTCAATCTCAGCAAGTCCCCAATTAAGGAACACGACTGAACATTAGTTTAAAAAAAGCAACATTAGGAAGTCTTCACAAACAGCCAACTCTAATATCCCAAAAGTGACAAATTTCAAAGGTATGGAGAAATAGGAAGCCTATAAAAAGTCTGATGCTAACTTAGCAATTTTTACTTACAGAAACAAATATGCTGTTCGCTCCCCATGCAAGTGAATCCCACACAGCAGCCTTCCCCAAGTTGGTGCCCTACAGATGTTTTGAACTACAACTCCCATAAACCTTTACTATTGGCTGTGCTGGCTGGGACCGATTTGAGTTGTGGTTCAAAACATCTAGAGGGCACCAAGTTGGGGAAGGCTGGGATATGCCAATTAGTTCTGAAATCATTGGTGTCACAGGAATGACTTGTAAGTGTTCTTCCAAAAGTGACAATAACAATATCAGTTACAGACATGAGACTTCGTAAGATTTAAATCAGAGTACAAAGTAGTCAAAAGCCACCCAGTTAATAAAAGCAGAAGCAAACCTGCAAGGAAGCAATGTTTGTCCACCTGCTATTACAAATTCATTTAGATTCGTAGACTGCATTTAAGAAAAAATTCAAAAGACTGTCATTTTATAATCAAGTATTGATTTAGAATTATTTTATCCTGGCTCTTTTATATTAAACATCCTTTTTTACCCTTGGCTATTTATTTATTTATTACATTTTAATACTGCCCAATAGCCGAAGCTCTCTGGGCGGTTCACAAAAATTAAAATCATTAAGAACATAAAAACAACCAACAATCTAAAAACACAAATATAAAATACAATATAAAAAGCACAACCAGGATAAAACCACACAGCAAAAATTGATATAGGTTAAAATATGGAATCAAAACAGCAAAGTTTAAATTTAAGTTAACAGGTGTTAAAATACTGAGAAAATAAAAAGGTCTTCAGCTGGTGACTGAAGGAATACAGTGTAGGTGCCAGCCGAACCTCTCTGGGGAGCTCATTCCACAGCTGAGGTGCCACAGCAGAGAAAGCCCTCCTCCCTTTGCCTCGCTTCCTTTGGCAGGGGCTCACAGAGAAGGACCCCTGTGGATGATCTTAAGGTCCAGGTAGGCACATATGGGAGGAGGCATTCCTTCAAATAACCTGGCCCCAAACCATTTAGGGCTTTGAATGGGGCTCGGACCTGGACTGGCAGCTAATAAAGTTGTAGAAGGACTGGCGTTATGTGGGGTTCTCCCATTTTTGTTGGCTTTGAAAATATCCATAACATTCTAATATAAATCCATCTAAGAGAAATCCAAATTTCTACTTCTATTATCCACTGGGCATACTGCAAAGTGCCACTACTCTATCACAAGCTCATTATTCATATACAGAGTTGGCCCTCCCATGAGGTAGAATGAATCCCCTGCCTCAAGTGGTGGAGATCTGGAAGGGCAGCGGATCCCAAGTCTCTGGATGATCCTATGCCATGCTCAGAGTTATGCCTATCGGGCAACTTACAAAACATCACAAGCAATATACTTGGTAGCGTTAGGGAGCGTCACATAGTAGAAAGTGACAAGCATGTGCTCCTACATGTACACATGCAACAGGAAGCAATGGCCAATCCTGGTTCCCTGCCATATGCATCTTGTATTTTACAGACTGTGGGAAGTTAATATTTGTTGTGCATACATGCTACATTTTACGTATGCACAACCTGTGACCCACCAGGTTGAACATAGCTCTCCAGAGTCCAGATACACCTTCTGTTTTAGCTGCCTGCCTGCCAAGGACAGCAAAAGCAAACCACACGATATAGCTGGGGTGGTGGGCTGCACTGAGCATGTTTCATCAGACATGGTGCAAGCCTGATGTACATACTACATGTAATATGTTAAATTTCCCTTAATCCAGCCTTCCCCAACCTGGTGCCCTTCAGATGTTTTGGATGTCTACTTCCAGCATGCTTGAGCATTGGCCGGGCTGGCTGGGGCTGATGAGAGCTGAAGTCCAAAACACCTGGAGGGCACCAGGTTGGGGGAGCCTGCCTTCATCTTCCCTGGAGTCACTTTGGTTCAGGTTCAGTTACCTATTCGCATGCTAAATCTATTTGGATTAGTTTCATGCTCTCAGGGGGAGGGGAGGGTCCCCCACCCCCCAATCAGCAGTAGTGCCTTCATTGATATTGTGCAATTGATCTGCATTTTGTTTTTCCAAGGAGTAGACTGTTTCTTGGTATCACTGCCTGGATTTCTCTACAGATGACCTCTTGTTCCAGAACACATTTAGGTATCTATAGCTGAACCCCTCTGATTTTAACAAAGACGTGGATAATAAAAGTTTTAGGAGAGGGCTTTAAACACGAAGTACGGTGCCAACACACAGAGGCTCCAAATAAGAAGTGTTAACGTAATTATATACACTCCAAGCCAGAACTTCCATTATCCTGTACTCTATTTTTAATTCTGTTAGACCGCAATATTCTTTTTACTGCTATTGATATATTGAGATGTAATATGAAATTTGTTTTTCTGTCATGAAAAATCTAATTGTTTTCCACAATAATTTACAAAATGCATTTATTATATGCACAGAACAAAAATACTCCAGTTCTATTTCTTATCTGCACTTGCTTTTAGAATAGAAATTATTTTTATGTGGACTTATTAGAACAGAGTGTTTTCAATCAAAATGCTGATCTAGGCAAAACCACCACACAATAAGGCCAACCACCAAACCCAGAGGCTGTTTGAACTAATAAAATATGGATCAGAAGAAAATTAAAGTGCTTTTATAATGGAAGAATGTGAGTCACAATTCAACTAACATGAAGACTCAGCCTTTTATCCCAAATTCTACTAAGTTCTTGAGTAGAAATTGGAATCCAAAGTCCTCCATCCTACGAGGTCTTTTAATTGTGTACCAATACACACGGTAGTATAGATCTGCTGTTAGAAGCAAACATATATCAGTTTAACAGTTAAGGCTCTCCCTAAATACTCTTGGGCATTGTAGCTTGAGGACACAGTCCAAAATTCTCTGTTAGAGATCACTCTCCAGTTCCTGGGATTCTCTGGAGAGAGAAAATGGCCCTGTACAGAAAACACCTTAAACCATGGCTTTAACCATGCTGAATAAGGCAAAAAGCCTTATTCTTTGTGGAAAGCCATGGTTTAAGGTGTCTTCTGAACAGGGCCAATGGTAGTTTAGTCAGTCAAAGTCTGCAGTTATTCATTTATGGTTAGTCATTGGCAGAAAATCAAGCTTTTATAGCATAGCATATCTTCATTTGCACTCTTTGTAAGTAACAATTTGCATAATATCAAGCAGGATATAGCACTATGAAAGCAGTATGAAAGCGGTATATAAAAGGCAGGAGCCACAGTACTGCTTTACAGCGGTATTGAAATGCACTGACAACTGTTGGGGCCCACTGAAACATACCATATACCACTTTCATACTGCTTTCATAGTGCTATATCCTGTTTGGTGTGGCTCCTGATTCTTATATTCCACTTTCATACCACTTTCATAGTGATATATCCTGCTTGGTGTAGATTAGACCCAAATCTCACATTTTGAGGACCTTCCACACAGTTCTCACCACAAGGTAATTGAAAATTCCCTCTGAGAAAGAACGGTCTTGCAAAACCACCCAAAACTGTCAGAATGGATCCATCTAATAGTATTAAACAGTGTTCCCTACATCCAATTAGTTAATTTAACTGGCTCTCAAATACTGAACCTAATTTCTTACATTAGAAGCTGTAATGTAAGCCCACAAGTCTTTCTTCCAACTTTATTTCTGACTCTAATTCATAATCACCTATCATATCTATCTATTTAGAATTAGGATTTGACAGCCAGCAGGGGCACAGCATGACTATGAGAGAAAAACGAGCTGTGCTTGGCAGAAAAGTCAGAACTGCAGATTACCTGGACCTTGTTCTAATCTGAGCCGTCAACAGATGCTGCCCCCATATTTCCCAGCTCTTCTCCTCAATTATGAAGGACCATAAACTATTCCGATGATGTAAGCTTCTGCATCATGTACCACATGGCTGGACAATTTGTGGCCCTCCAGATGTTTTGGCCTACAATCCCATGATCCTTCACCACTGGCTATCTTAGCTAGGGCAGATGACCAAAACATCTGGAGGGCCACAAGTTGCCCACCTGGTTGCATATTTGTACACTGATCAGTAAGCCCACCGATACATGTATTATGTGAACAATATTGCCTACATTTAGTATTTGCATTTCCAATCTGGCAGGTTTCAAACAATGATAAGTCTACCTAAAATGTACGCATCTCAAGCCAGGGGATGCATCCATCAGCTGTTCCCTTCATTAACGAAAGCAAGCCAAAAAGGCACTGTAGCAAGAAACAAAATAATGGGTTCCAAATATTGATATCAGCTGCATTTCATTTAATATTCTTGCTCTTCAAGTATTAGAAAAGCCAGTGTCCCAATAGACAAACACTTTTAATTTAAATTCCGCACGTAACAAATAGAGACCTGAATGCACCCAAGCAAATGGTGTTTTGAGTAATTCCAGTGGTTACATATTAATCTGCTATGGCTGGGTAGAGACTCAAGAAACATGTTTTAAAGCCAAAGCCTGCATGACAGAGAGTTACTCAAGCACTTCAAGAAGAGCCATGGCTGCCCTTTATTAATTGTTGACCTTCCTTGACACACAAAACACTTAAAAAAGTATTTTTCCTGTCTCCATCAAAAGCAGAGAAAGCAATAAGCTATTGGTGTCAACATTATGCTCAGAATATGTCTGTGCAACGAACAGTTGTCACACTAATATTTATTTTCCTTCCAAGTTCTTTGGAAGAAGTAAAAATACCTTCCCACCCCTTTTTTTGGTAAAGCTTAACAGACTAAAGACTCATGAGAAGGAATTCCCATCTAAATGCAAATCAAGGTACACCAATCTTGAATGCAGAAATAGTTACAAATAGTACTTTTCCCACCATGTAACATGCCACAATTACAGTTTTGCACAGCTGAAGTAGTTTGTAGCTCTTCTCTCCAAAACAGTCATGTCAAGTCATGGCATTTCCAACTCAAGCAGTTTACAAGCTTCAAATCTTTCCATTGTGTAACGATTTGCTCATTTCAACTTAAATTGAGAATTTCAGTTGCTCTTGGATATTTTTTTGTATTATTAGCGTTGCTCCAGTAATGTCAACAAAGACAAATCAAGGATGGTCACAAAAACATAAGAAGAGATGGCTGGATAGCCAAGAGTCCAGCATTTTGTTCACACAGTGTCCAAACAGATCAGAAGTAGAGGATGACTGCAATAGCACCCTCCCACTCATGGTCCTCCCTCAGCAATTATTATACAAAGGCACACTGCCTCTGATATTGGACATAATGTATAGCCAGGATGACTAGTAGCCATTGGTAGTAGCCCTTCTGCTTGAATAATAAAGAAAGCTCATATTCATTAAGCTCACAGTATGAGCTGGGATGGATGAAGGTGTCTTTGCACTCATTTCCTACCTAACGTCCAGTTTTTCAGGTCCTCTTCTGTCCCTGCTCTTCAGTGGCACCAGACACCACAAACTTATTCTATCCCAGAGGATTGGAGAGTGGCCAATGTAACACCAGCTTTTAAAAGAGGATCGAGGGGGGATCAAGGAAGTAACAGGCTAGTTAGTGTAACAATTTGTTCCTAGTAAATTGGTGTAAAGAATTATTAAAGATAAAATTATCAAGCGTATAGAAGGATGAATCCTGTTGGAGAAGAATCAGCATTGGTTCCACAAAAGGTACATCTTGTCTCACTCACTTTTACAGTTCTTTAAAAGTGTCAATAAACATGTAGGCAGGGATGCTCCAGTAGACAATATTTGGGCTTTCAAAACACTTTTGATAAAGTCCCTCACCAAGGACTCCTGAGCAAACGTTAGCAATCATGGAAGAAGAGAGGTCCTCTTATTGAAAAGTAGCTGGTTGAAGAACAGAAAGCAGAGAGAAGGAATAAATGGTCAATTCTTTCAGAGGAGGGATGTAATGAGTGGGGTCCCAGAAGGACCTGTATTGGGACTGATACTTTTGAGCTTATTCATAAATTATTTAGAATTAGAAGTTAGTAGAAGTTAGAAGTTAACACCAAATTATTTAGGGTTAAGACAGCAATCCTATGCCCCCAAGACAGTGTCTAGAGTGACATAGGATTGTTCGGTTTCTGGGATCTGAGGTCAGAAACCATGATCCCAATCCCTGCCTCCTCCCTCATGTGGCCAGCGTGGTTCTAGCTATGTTCCTGTGCTCGGAAATGGAGCACAGAGATGAGAAAAAGGTGGCAGTCCCAGGGGCAGGCAGCAGAGGGGATTGGGGAAGCTGTGTCATGCCGCTTCCTACGCTCATCCCAGCCTCCTTCCCTCCTGCTCAGAAGTGTTGCAGCTAGATGGGCAAAATTGCCCATCTAGGGAAAATGCAGGATGACTGGAGCACAGAGAGGAGATTGCCTCCATGCTCCAGATGCCCGGCATTCAATACTCGGCAGCCCCTGACTTTGGAGACTGCCGACTATCTCCATAGGATTGTACCCTGAAGCAAACAGGATTACGGAGAGCTCCAAAAGAATAACTCCAAACTGGGAGAATGGGCATCAAAATGGTAAATGCAGTTCAATGTAAGCAAGTGTGAAGTGATGGATGTTTGGGGGGGGGGGATTCCCAACTTCACGAATATGCTGATTGGATCCAAGCTGACAAGCATGAAAAGTCATGATAGAGGTGTATAAAATTATGTATGGTGTAGAGAAATGTTTCCCTCCCTCTCATGTAATGCTAGAACCCAAGATCTTCCCATGAAACAAAATGGTGGGAGTTTCAGGATGGACAGAAGGAAGTACTTCTTCACAAAGCACATACTTAAACTGTGGAATTCACTGCTACAGGATGCCACCAAAGGGAGGATTAGACAAGTCATGGAGGATAAGGCTATCAATGGCTACTAGTCATGTTGGCTATGTACTACCTCCCATATGCCTTTATATACTAATTGCTGGGAACATAATTGGACTCAAGTTCTACTTCTGAGCTTCCCATCGTGAGCTGGTTGGCCACTGGGTGAACAAAATGCCGGGCTAAGTAGGCCTTTGGTCTGATTCAGCATGACACTTCATACATTCTTATCCACTTCCCAACCCTGTGAGGCTGGCAAACCACAAGCCTTGTATTTATATTTTTGCACAGGACCTCGGTCTTTAAATATTGAAACTGTCTTCATGCTGGAGCAGATGTAACTCTCTAGCAGTCAGGAGTGGAATGCAGGATCCTATGTCCCCTCCACCACCACCCCGACTCGCTTCACAGAGTGCAAGTTTCACCCCCTCTCCCTTGAGCTAACAGTAATTAACAGTTAGATCTTCAGCAATATATACTACAGTTAGTGTTAATGAAGGTTCCCACTTAATTAAAGTCACAGTTTAAGGTTGGTTTGAGCTCTTGGGTTAAAGGCAGCCTCCTGGTTAAAACTGCTTCAGAATTAAATGCTAGTAGCAGTAAAACTCACTTTTGGGGTGGGGAGGGGAGAGATTCACGTTCAGTCCGGTTTGGAAGATGAGGGTGCACACAATCGCAGCTCTTCCTAATTGCTTAGCCATTGCTATGCTGTTGGGTATGTTACTATAAGAAAAACCATGCTGGATCAGACCAAGGGTCCATCTAGTCCAGCATTCTGTTCACACAATGGCCAACTACTGTTGACCAGGAATCCACAAGCAGGACAAGAGTGCAATAGCACCCTCCCACCCATGTTCCCCAGCAACTAGTATACATAAGCTTACCACTTCTGGTACTAGAGGTAGCACATAGCCATTAAGACTAGTAGCCATTGATAGTTTTTTTCCTCCAGGAATTTTTCTAATTTCTTTTAAAGCCATCCAAATTGGTGGCCATCATTACATCTTGTGGTAGCGAATTCCATAGTTTGACTATGTGCTGTGTGAATTACTTCTTTTGATTTGTCCTGAATCTCCCACCAATCAGCTTCGTGGGATGAACCCAATGGGTTCTAGTATTTCAAGAGAGGGAGAAAAATGTCTCCCGATCCACATTCTCCACACTATGCATAATTTTGTACACCAATATCAGGTCTCCACTTAGCTCCCTTTTCCCCAAGCTAAACAGATCCAGCTGTTGTAACATTCCCTCATAGAGGACATGCTCCAGCCCCTGGATCATTTTAGTTGCCCTTTTCTGCACCTTTTCCAGCTCTACGATATCTTATTTTTTAAGAATGCTGTACACAGTCTTCCAAGTGTGATCATACAGTTTTATTCTCAATTCCATTTCTAATTATGCGTAACATGGAGTTTGGCTTCTTTACCGTGGCCACACACTGGGTTGACATTTTCATCGAGCTGTCCACCACAACCCCAAGATCTCTTTCTTGTTTGGTCACCGTCAGCAAAGATCCCATTAGGTTATACTTGAAGTTGAGGTGGTTTTGCCCCAACTGAGCAAGTCAAAGCACAAGAATTAAGCACACATGCCTTTAAGATCTCCTTTTTACCTCTTGACTTACTATGGGCCAGCAAAAAGAAGCAGCAGCATAACTCAGTTCATCATCAGCACTGATGTTGCATTTCCCCAGGAGAAATGAATCAGCTGGCTGGACCAATGACCAGCCCAAGGCAACCCTGCAGGCTCCAGCCAGAAGCAAGTTAATTGCAAGTCTTCCAAAGCAGTGAAACAGGCAGAGCTGATGTTAATGGCTTCTTAGGGCGTTACTAGACGAGGCTCTAGCGCGCGTTACCTTCCGCAGCCACGTCGAGGCTTCCAGATGACGTTCACGAGGATCCGCCGTTATCCTGCGGTGAAGCCTCTTTCTCCCGACTTTAAAAAAGTGAGTTGTAGTGCGCCTTTTCCTGCTGTCCCGCGGTAATTTGGAGTACGTGTGGGAGGATGTGAGGTCACTGCGGTCGGCACTGGTCAGGAAAAGGCGTGCTAAGGGGGAGTGGTCAGCGGCTTCGGTCAAGCCGCCTCCGCCATTTGCGCGCAGTCCGGCAGCTGGGGCAGCGCGGCGGAGCGGCTTTTTTTTTTTATTTCCCCAGTGACAGTTTGCGCAGGAACGGAGGACCGGAAAAGTGGCTGGTGACTCCTTGCGGTGGGCAGCTACCGTGGCCGCATAATGGCGGTGCTGTACGCTGCCTGTTAGTGTGGGTACCAGGCTGGCAGAGGGCAGAGCTGTTTGTGGGCTGCTGCCATGGCTACGGCCAGATGTGGGTTGGCTCCTTGGGATGGGGCACAGGGCACAGAGGCGGTCATCGCCGCCGACACCTCAGAGGCATGATGGGAGATGTAGGCACAGTGGCCATGCAGACGATTGACCTCGGGTCATATGACACCCGCCACGACCCCCATCAGGAAGTGAGCGCATCAATGTTGACCCTCAACAGCACCAGCAGCACTTCAGCTGGCACTGGCACTGCCGCCGCTGCCGCCGCCAGGGCCGGCGGCGGCATCGCTGACGGCTGCGCAAGTTTGCGGTCTTTCGGACGTGCGCAAACCGTGCAGCGAGCGAAAAAAAAAAACCGCGGCAATCAGGCCGGTGTGGCTGCGCAACCGTTCTCGCGGCGGCAGCAGCACAACCGGCGCAAACTTCCGCCATAAATCGAAGGCAGGTGTGGATCATGAGGCGTCACGGCTGAACGGGAAAAGCCGCTTTCACCGCTCCTCAACGACGGAACACCCGGTACGTCTAGCAACGCCCTTAGTAGCACAAAGCACTGGAGCTAACGAGGAAGAGAATTGAGCTCTGTCCCGCCCCCCACAAACAAGTTAACTGTAGACAGACCATGTAGAACTATAACTGACTCAAGCGCTATAAATTACAATTAATTGGTGCAATCCAGCATAGGGGGCTGGTACAAAGCTTTCCCCTTCACTCTTAACTTGGGCGGGTGGAGGAAAGTGGAAGGCCATCTGGTTAGTTATTCAGCAGATGTACTGCAGGACAACGGGGGAGTACTTGTTCTAAAGGGATCCCTGAACAGATTTCCCCTCCTTTAGTTTATTTTGTATCAAGCATAAATGTCACTTATTAGGAACTCTCTCCTATGACCAATAAAATGCCTGTGCAATTCTGGGTTTGGGGAAAAATGAGCTAAGAGTGTACATGATTATGAATGCAACAGCCAAAGGTATTTTTTTTTTTAATGTATGTAGAATGTCTCTGTGCACACAATGGTTTTAACAAAGGTAGACTGAGACAAAGGATGGGATAGTTTTGGTTCTGGAACAGATGAAGAGGGCTGCTTGCTTGGCTCTTGTTTTTAACTATGGTCGAGACCAGGCTGAGGTTGACGGAGAAATCGCCCGCAACCTAACACTTGTTATAAAGTTTGATCTCCTCTTGGCCTCATTGTAAAGGGCTTAAGAACCCGCCCAAAGGCAAGGATGTCTGACTGCGGAACTTGACTGCCACAGTTGGGGCACACTTTATTATGGTGCTTATAGTGAAACTGCATTCTTCATTTGCTCCCTATTTAGCAGGCATGATTGTCACCCTGCATTTGCTCTGTGGTTCTTCCATTATTGCGGACCACTGGAAGTTGCACTGTCCTTCTGCCTTTTAAAAAGAGTGGGGATTTGATGTAGGAAGGCAAATGATCTATCACACAGCTCAGTACACATTTACTATAATCTTAGCAGTGGGTGCCATTTTATCACCCTGTTAGATTGAAAATCTGGCCTTTAATTAGTGCTAAAACACTTTTCTGGTTATATAAATAAAAATACAATAAAATAGTTTAATCCCACTTAAATGAAAGTGTTAGTGACCATTAATCTTTTCGGTCACTGCCATTAACCACCTTGCTAAAATAATGATGTCTGAGTGACAGGAGATTCACCCACATCATTTCATTCATATATATCATTTATTTGTTTGTGTGTGTAACTGTGTATATATCTAAAGCATTACAGGGGATGTAATGCTACAGCACTTTCATTTAAGTGATATTCATTATTTAATATATTTTTAAAAAGTAGCCAATGGCCATGCTGGCTGAGGATGATGGGAATTGCATTCCACCCCATCCAGGGAACATCAGTTTGGGGAAGGCTGATCTAGATGATCTCAACAGATGAGCAAGTTTGTATGGAAGCACGTGTCTCTCGTTACTAGCAAATCAATGCTGAGTCAGACAGGAATGTTGTGTCAGGGCGTTAACTATGCTACAGTCATTTTCTTTTCAGTCTGGAGAACCTGGTTCTGTGAGCACAGACTAGGTATTTAACCCATTTAAGGTCACCATCAGCCAAATGAGCTTCAAGCAGCCGCAGAGTCACTGCATGATGGAAGAACACTCCCCACCCCACCGCCCAACCAGTCTGCTGTAAGGACTGCAGGACCAAGGCCACATGTCTGGTGCAAAACAATCAATGCCATCATCAAACTGCTTATATCCTCACCCTCAGTTCCAATAGAAAACATGACAGTGATGAATCTGAAGTAATAACTATTTTGAGTTCACATCAGTCATCAAAAGAGAGGAAACATTTTCCAACCCACTGCTGACACACTCCCCAGCCTTCTTATTAGTCAGCCCCTGCAAAGCAGCTGATTTTCCAGTTGCCAACTTGGCTTGTTTCAGTCTCTCTTTTAAAGAAATGCAAGTTCTGTTCTTAAAAACAACTTTATGGCTCTACCTCTCTTCCTGTTTGCCATGCCAAGGGTCTTAGGTGGTGTGGGCATAGTGGTTACAGGCATGACTCCCACGGGGCAATCCCCGGTCCAAATCTCAGCTCAGTAAACTCACTGGAAAGCTTCAGCAAACCACCCATTGGTAATACAGTCCACAATCACACATAGAATGGAGTAACGTAGAGGGAAAACCCCACACATTCTACGCATCTACATGTGACATGGATATTTATGAACATGCCCAATCCAGAATTTGACAATTAGGGCTATCTGGCTCAATATTGTCTACCAAGGCAAAAGGTCTTCTCCGGCCCAGAGAACCTCTAACTTGAGATGCCAAGGACTGAGCCTTGTATCTTCTTACCTACACAGCATGTACTCTATTGCTGAGTTATGGGAATACTCCAATAAGGAGTCAATGCATGCATACACATACACACACACACACATACATACATACATACATACATACATACATACATACATATCTATCTACCTACCTACCTATCTATCTAGATAGATAGATAGATACACACACACACACACACACTTCTTCCTGACTTGTGTCTTTGGGGCAAAACAGACATTCATGCTGCATCAGTGGAGGCTGGTGGCTCCAGAGTCAGTGGGGCGGGAAATCTGCTCCAGGTTTCATTGAGAACCAGTCAGAGAACTAAAGGAGATATCCAAGGTGCAGAAACATCTTGAAAAACTCCTTTAGAGTTTTGTCTGGTTTGGATTGAAACCTGGAGTGGATTCACCATCCCACTGACATTGCAGGCACTAGCCTCCACTGTACTGCATTTCTCCCGTGAAGGATATTCATGCTGCATTTTTCTAGTGATTATTAGCTATGCTGATGGAAGTTGTAGGCCAAAACATCTGGAGGGCTACAAGCTGCACACCCCCGGCTTGCTGACGCACACACACATGGATTAGCAGCACCAATGACATGGTGCACCTCACAAGCAGTCATGCACCATTGTCTTCCTTGCAGCCAGAGCATCTAGCTTCAAACCAGCAAGCCCTTGACTCAAAAATCTCATCTCTACCACAAATTCACTAGGGTGGCCTAGCTCATATTGTACTTGCCTTCCACCCCATACCCTGGTGGAACATGCCAATTTTGGGGGTGGGACTTTAAATCAAGAAAATGTCACCACAAGGAGGGTTGAATACCCCTTCTCAGCACTGCAGCCCTCATAAGAGCCATGCTGAATCAGACAGAGGGTCCATCTAGTCCAGCATTCTGTTCACACAGTAGCCAACCAGCTGCCTGTGATAAACCCACAAGTAGGACATGAGTACAACAGCATCCTCCCACCATGTTCTGGTGTACATAGACATATTGCCTCTAATACTGGAGGTAGCATATAGCCATCATGACTAGTAGCTATTGATGCCCTTCTCCAGGAAATTGTCCAATATCCATTTAAAGCCATCCATATTAATGGCCATCACTACATCATGTGGAAGTGAATTCCACAGTTTAACAATGTGAAGTTCCGATGTTGCCTTCCAGCTGTTTTTAACCAAAGAAAAAGGTATTGCGAGATCTGATCACAGATCCTTCATGCCATGTATCATATGGGCCTTCGGCAAGCCAGTCACTCTCAGCCTAGGCCCATAATTGGAGTTGATACTGACCTACCTCATGGGGTTGTTGTAAAGGAACCTGAAAAAATGTTCTAAAGTGTTATTGCCATGTACCAAAGAAGAAGTGTACCACTCCGTGTTTACAGCACATACTTGCCACTATGTCCCTCTTGCTCAAGGTCTAATAGGTAATTAACACCTATTTACATTTTTCTTTAAAAAAGGAAAAAAAACTGCTTTAGTTATTATGCTTGGTGAAAAATTTATGAAGCCATAGATGTTTTCAGACAGATATACTGAGCAGCCAGTCCTTAACTAACTGCAGTAGCTTTCATACCAGCTTATATAATGTCAACAGAAAGCTCTATTTAAGGATGTATTGCTGGCTGTGGTCCACCAAGATCCATTAGATTGTGGCGTAATCTCCCAGAGGGAAGCAGTGGATGACTAGAGGCATTTAAAACAAGACTGGACAAAATTCTATTTTTAAGGGATCAATGGCAACACAGACACTGGCCACTGACCAAGGTGAAGAGGCTGCAGTTGCTAGTAAATCCCGTTTTGTGATGTGTTTACCAAGACATAAACCTATCATGGCCCAAATAACAGAGACATCTTGGCCCATCTCACAAAATTATGTTTGGCCACTGGAATTCTGGATCCTTAATACAATGACAGCATTTATTTCCCATTCCCTCAAGGCACCAGTCTTGAAGGACATTGTACGTCAAACGCTAAATTGTTATGAGAGAAAAGGAATGGGCAGTTGCCAGTCAGGGAATAAAGGCAAGGGTAGGTTGGGGAAAGGAAGGAGGCAGATGCAGACAAGGACAGGGAAAAGGAATTGTGTCTGAAGGTACAGAAAAGTCATGGAAAAAACTGTCACCACCCTCAATATTAAAAACCCAATCTAGAGCCCCATCAAATTCCAAGCGTAGAGATCTGCAGAATGAAGACTTTGATTTCCGATACATGCACAGTGGCCTTTGTTAGATTGGTTAACGAGGAGGGGGGAATACAAGGTCATCTCATACCTCTGCTTTCTAACTGTAAGGCTGAAATCATGACACACTTATTTGGAAGTAAGCCCCAGTGAACTCAGTGGGACATACTTGCAAGTCAGGGCTTTGAAGGTCCAGCTCTCCATCCCATCACAAATGTAAACAAGACAGGTTATTACCAGGGATAGGTGCTTTTTGGTGGTGGTACTACAGCTTTGGAACATCCTCCTGATGGAAGAGGAGAGCGAAGTTTCACAACTCCACACTAGAGAAAGGCAGACAGGGGGTGACCAGAAACCAAAGCTGGCCCTCGGGGTTGGAACAGTTCCCCACTCTGGCCTTAAGGGATCAGAACTCCTGATACCAAGTAGAAAATAAGGATGTTCCTCCTGTATATTCGTGTGTGTTTTTCATTTATGAAGGACAAGAGAAGCTCCTGAAACTGGTTGTCCTCTTTAGAAATTCAGATCTGTGCAAATACCCGAAACTCAGCTGGCTACGCACCATCCAGTCCATAAAGCCACAGAGAAAGAGATAAAGAGACCAGTACAACTGTATCACACACACAGGCAAAGCGGAAGCAAGGGAAACCGTGTCCACCATTAAATTTACAACCTCTCTGCATTCCACTCGCAGTTGGTAATGTGACACTAAAGACAAGTTACCATCCTCCAGCTACCGTGTGAAGGTCAGGCAGTTCGAATAACAAGAAGTCAAAGTACAAACTGGTGTCTCGTGGACAGATGTGCGTGTATGGCTGGGTGGGGGGGGGAATCAAATTGTAAGTGCCCCCATTAATATGAATACAGTTGGCTAACCTTTTTGTTGAAGGAGTTCATGTAAGCTTCACATGTTTATCTGAGAAACTCCACCTACTGTAGGCAGGAAGATTAACTGTGCCCATTTCAATGAAATTAAAAAGTTGCTGCTTTGCAATCCAGAGATTTGCTATGCCACATTAAAATTACTGATCAATCCTAGTTTCTCTCACCAGTTTCTTCCCATGTCTTTCTGTCCAAGCGTCACCTGCTACAGCGAGCAGCACTCTAGTTGTGCCATGCAGCAGATGAGGAAAGGGAGAGGGGTTGAGGAAGGAATGTGTCTGCCTCTTAATAGGTTGTTTTAAGAGATATGGATCTCCAGTTTGCAAACTGGCAACCCTGACCAAAATTGCATGGACATCTTAAATTTAACAATTTTGTTTTGCAGGTGGTTTTTAATCGGCTGTGTTCCTGACACCCAGAAATACAGACGGTAAAGGTGTTCCCAGCACTCAGCTTCCATAAGCGCCACCTGCTTCCAATCTGCATGCCAGGCTGCTGTTGAAAGCACAGGAGCAGGGCCATTTAAGATGCTGGCAACCCTACAAGCCATACCTACTGAACTCTAGAATTAATAGGGGCCATGAATTAACTGACCAGTGCATTCAGTCAATAAAGAGGTAATTGTTTAGGCTGGTAACAGAACTGGCTGCCTGAAAACGTATTTTGACAATTACTGTTTTCCTCTCTGTTTCAACTCTTCGAGGCTCAAAATTAAAAGAGCAACTATTCTCTCTTACACATTGCTCTCCTAATTGACTGTATCTGTATGACATTTGCCCCCTTCTTATAGCAGGAACCCTGTACCTTTAATAACTTCAGAACAGGAAGTACTTTTAACATTCCCCTTTGTAGCTCCAAATATTTGTATTTCTGTCTGTCATGCAAGTGTTAAGGATAAAAAGAATCCTTCCAGAAAGCAGCCTTACATAAAACAAGAAGTTGATACACTTGGCTTGGTTCAACATACTGGGAAACAATCATTTCCTGCTACAGGGATATAACAGCAAGCTTTGAACTTGCACACTCTCCATCCTCTCTTGCACACATAAAGTAGAATCTTTCAATCTCGTTTTCAGTGACATCCAAAGTCGGGGAACTGGGTTCTGTTGATTATAGCCAGTGGAAAAGAAAACTGTTATCAGATCCAAATTTGTTCTCAATATCCATAGTTTAAACAAACCACAGTTCACTAAGTTTGGATGTCACAGAGAATTGGGGTTAGGATAAAATCAAAACCAGTTCCTTCTCACAGTCACAAAGGGGAAGACATGAGTGCACAAGCCTGAGGCTCACTCACTGCAGCTCGTTCTCATGACCAGAAACCATGTTTTCCCACTACATCTGAACCAAGACTTCACAATCAGAAGCCCACTCTTTACTTAATGCAGACAGATTAATCATTCAGCACATATATCCTAAGGAAAATCTAGTACAGGTTGATGACAAACTCCTACTCCATACATAGCAGTAAAACTATGTTTTGTTATGATCATTCACTTTACAAATTGCATTTGGTCCCCATTAACACTGCAATCCTTTACTGGTTTCCATACCTGCAATGACCGGTTCAGACAATTTTTTGTCCTCTTTCTGCACTCACTTGAATTGCCTACTTACATGAGATCCACAGATGCCCCCCAAAAACCCATGTAGAAATGACAAGGACACATAGGTGGACTCTTAGAGCTTTGGGGAAGGATAGGCTGTACTGACAGGTTATGTCCCTGCCCTGGAAATCCCTAAAGAGGGACTAGAAGGTTGCTACAAATTGCAAACATATTTAGGACTGCACCTTCAGTGGACTGCTATGGGAACGGGAGTGTGAAAATCAGAGTTCACAAAAGGCAGCCATCCGGTAAAGAGTGCTCAAGGTAGAGCGAGAAGGCTTGGGCTCCAACAATTAACTTTGCTCATACAAATGTATAGATCAATTATTCACTTTTTACCTTGATAGCTACTGCTAAAGCAGGAGCTGCAGCAGCCATGGCTTTTCCTGCCAATATTCCCCCCATTTCTGACACTCTCAGTCTCTCTACACCCAGGACTATAATTAAGAGGATCCAGGCGAGCCACGCAAAGTACAGCTGTTGCGCCTCCTGCTTCATTAGCGGATTTAAAGATAAAGAGCAAAATCCAGGTGGCAACCAGATTAGGCTGAAAGCAAAAGTGTGTTATTCAGGGGAGCTAAAGTGTTAAGATACATGCTGTAAAGCACATGCAAGGCCTATGAATCCCGGTTTTTCCACCACTGTCAGGCTTGCCAGCAAGCATATGCAGCCACGCTCCAGAAAACAGGTAGAGTTATTGAGCCAATGAAAGAAGTAATAAGTACAGGATACAGACAGGAGTAGGCTGTCCTTTTCACACTCAGCGTTGAGTTTCCTGTGGTGAAACCACCTTTTAAAGACTTTGTTTTCTTCTGATGGACCATCTCAGATGTAAAGATGGCTGTTAGATGAACAAGCACAATGAAGGATCCTGTTCCCACATCACAACACAAGCTTCCCGCAATCTTTCTTAACAGCAGGTTTGGGGGTTAAAAAGAACATTGTTCACAGGAACATTTATACTTAAGGTTGCCAGCTTCCTCTTCTTCTTTTTTACACTGGCCCTGCACCAGTACTTTTAACAACATTCAGATGCAGAGAAATTGAATAGGTGAAAACTTTCCCCCACTGTTTATTCTCCTTGATGGGAAAAGCTTTATCTACTTCATTTCTCTGTATTAGGCTGCTGTCAAAGGCACAGAAGCAGGGCTAATAAAGAAGGAAAAAAGTGGCAATCCTAGAGGTAAGAGGTCACACTGTTTCAATCTGCAGGGTCCCTTGCACAAAATATAGGGATTAGCAAATGTGTCAATATTGGCTTCGTTGCATCTGTCAGGTTTGAAGAATGCCCTGCTAAAGGCACTTTTAGAAAAGCGGGATTCACAGGAGACGCCATGAACAGAAGGGTGAGCAGACGCAGTCTGCAAAATTGAAGTGGAAAACAACCATTATGGATTGAGGTGAGGAATAAACAGAGTAAGTGAGGTTAGAACAGGATTGCAAAGTAGGAATTTACATGGGAGGGAGAAAGGTCTGGAAATATTATGAGATACAAAGGCAGAGGTGATGGGAAAGTATGTGTCTTTGTGCTGCATATACTAGCTGACCCCAGAGATAGGGAAGGGGTAAGGTTGAATATTCTGGGCTGAAGAGAGACATGTTAAGAATGGTAATTGGGAAAGCTTGCTGTGGGGAGCACCAAGCTGCCCTAGATCAGGGAACGGCAAGAAATGGTCCATGGTCCACAATTGTCTAGTTCCTGCTGGGCTACTTAATGCTTGCTGATTACTCAGTTTTCTTGCAAATAATGTTGAATTAGGTGGAACTTAATCTGAGGTTTGATCCCCGGCATCTCCAGGTAGGGCTGGAAAAACTCCTGCATGAAACCCTGGGGAGCCGGTGCCAGTCAGTGTAGACAATACTGGGCTTGATGGACCAATGATCTGACTCAGTATAAGTCAGCTTCCTATGGCCCCAAGGTACTTTTTACATTCTTAAGCAAGAGTGCGTCCTCGGGATCACTTAACACAGATTACTTATGTCTTAACTACATGTTTGTACGTTTAACACACCTTGATAGAGCATTACCAGGCTACATTTGCATACACCTTCCCACCTATCCATTTTATATCTCTGTCTCACTAAACATGAATTTCTAAACACACTTATTAGGGAGTAAGCCCTACTGAACACAATAGGATTTATTTCTGAGTAGACATACATAGAATTGTATCAGCGCTTAAGGCGTTATCTTTTGTGTTATGCCCTGTTGGCACATCCTTAGACAAATGCTGATGCATCAGGTAAGAGAGCCAGTGTGGTGTAGTGGCTGAAGTGTTGGACTGGGAGTTGGGAGTTACGGGTTCTAGTCCCCACTCGGCTATGGAAACCCACTGGGTGACTTTGGGCTAGTCACAGGCTCTCAGCCCAACCTACCTCACAGGGTTGTTGTGAGGGCAAAATGGAGAGGAGAATTATGTACGCTGCCTTGGGTTCCTTTGAGGAAAAAAGGCAGGATATAAATGTAGTAGTAGTAGTAATCATCATCATCATCATCTCTTAAGGCAGGAACAATACTGAAAGGAGATCTCCAAGTATTCCTATTGTGTTGCTTTACTGATCCAAGGCAAGTCTGATCATGTGGTTATGGTGTACAATAAATCCTCCAAGCTCGATGGCCATATTGCTGGTCAAGTTCATTTCATTGACTGTACTTAGGGTGGCAACCCATACTAGAAGTGCTTGGTTTGAAGAACTCACTCTGACCCAGAAGGGCAGGTGCCAAAATCAATCAACCAAGTTACTAGGCTCTATTTGCATATATCCAATCTCCAATAAGAGCAGTTGTTTCATCTTCCTATGTAAGAGCTGCATTCAGGAGGCTGTCCCTATCAAAGCCAACCAGTATTTCATATTGGCATC
Source organism: Elgaria multicarinata webbii (assembly GCF_023053635.1). NCBI lineage: Eukaryota > Metazoa > Chordata > Lepidosauria > Squamata > Anguidae > Elgaria > Elgaria multicarinata. The sequence goes on along the minus strand of NC_086171.1, from coordinate 38,291,422 downwards.
TAAGCAAAGTATACAGTGACCTGATGTGGTGGATATACTAAATTAGCTGAGGTCAAAGTATAAGTTTAGTCATCAGTGGCTTCTTGCCAGCCATATCTAACTGTACGGCTCACAGACATAAACTACCTTTGCTCTAGTTCCCCTTAGTCATCTTTTTACAGCAACTCAATCACACGGTGGTAGCTGTGCAGCACCAGCTGATGTTTAATATTTATTTATTTATTTATTTATTTATTACATTTCTATACCGCCCAATAGCCAGAGCTCTCTGGGCGGTTCACAATATGGTTTCCAGGTGTCAACCTAGGAGATCGATACTATCCCATTAAATTCCCCTATGAAGTGGGAGGTACAGCAGCCCCTTTTCCTCTGGCCCAGGAAATATGGTATATGTGCAGTTTGTAGAATGTAGATAGGGAGAAGTTTTTCTCCGCCTTTCATAATACTGGAACCTGGGCTCATCCCATGAAGCTGACTGGTGAGAGATTCAGGACAGATAAAAGGAAGGAAGGGCTGTGGTTCATTAGTAGAGCATCTGCTTTGCATCCTGAAGGTCTCAGGTTCAATCCCCGGTATCTCCAGGTAGGGCTGGAAAAACTCCTGCCTGAAACCCTGCAGAGCTGCAACCAGACAGTGTTGACACTACTGTGATAGATGGACCAATGGTTTGAGGCAGCTTCCCACGTTCCTATGACTGCTTCACACAGTGCCTAGTCAAACTATGGAATTCGCTACTACAAGGGGGTTAGATAAACCCCTGGAGGGGAAAGGTATCAATGGCTACAAGTCCTGATGGCTATGTGCAACCTACAGTGTCAGAGGCAGTATGCCTACATACACCAGTTGCTGGGGAACATGGGGGGAGGATGCTTTTGCACTCTAGTCCTGCTTGTGGGTTCCTGGTCGACAACTGTGTGAACAGAATGCTGGACTAGATGGACCCTTGGTCTGATCCAGCATGGCTGGAGCAACTGGACAGAACACCTTTCTCCACATGTGCTTGCTTGTCCTTTGAGTTCCATTTAGCCTGATGAAGAGTTCTGGAGAACTCAAAAGCAAGGGCAGTTTTGTAGAATTTTGGTTGGTTCTAATAGAAAGTATTACACAACTGTGGAATTCAGCTTTTTACTGACCCTACTGTTTAGGGCCCAATTCTATTGATTGTACACTCGGTGATCAGAAGCTCCCAAACACAGAGGTATCCAATCATTCAGTGCAGGGCAGAAGGAATGGTAGAGGCAATCTTCACCTTCCTGTCCTCTGTCCTGCAGATTTTGTTAGATGGACTTTTTAGCCCATCTAGCAAGGGTGTTTGGAAGGGGGAGGGAAGGAGGCTAAAAGAGGCTCAGGATAACTTGCATCCTGGCCTCCTCCCCTTCTTGCCCACCTTTTCCCCCTCTCCGAGGTCGAGTTTCAAACCTCGGAGAGGAAGCTGGAGCAGTTCTCTCCATGCTGGCTGCTAACGGAGGAGGTTGGATCTCCAATTTCCTCTTCTGAGGTTGGAACATTGTGTCTGACCTTAGAAGGATTCTACAAGCAATCCTTTGGTCCCTGGGACACTCTCCCAGGGACCATAGGATTGTTGTCTTAGCGACTGAAATGTTTCTCAACCACTTAACTCACACTGGTCAAAGCTTCAGCTGCTTCAGTTAAAGACACAAGGGCAATAAAAAGGTAGCCATCCACTTACACAAAGAAATAACCTCATAAGGTAGCCAAGCTACATGGAAGGATGAAATAAATGAAAGCCAAGAGTTGCAGGATGCAGAATTCTGTATCCAGTACCAACATCTGTGCTTCTACAGTAAGATCAAATGCACTTAGCCCTGCCTTTGCCCTTTCTTTCCCTGACTGTCATCCCACACACAAATCTACTAGCCTTGACCTTCCTATCTGATCTCAGACAGCGTGGGCAATTGCTCCGTTTGGCATATCACTTTCACTCCGTTTCTGATGTCCTAGCATATACTGCAGCCCAGTCTTTGATTAACTCCTTTGGCTGACTACCTCCCAGCTGTAACGGTAAATTTCTCCTTGCCTTGCATGTTACTGTCAATTCTGATCTATTGAGGCCTCCCTCACCTCCCAGTCTGAAGAAGTTTAACTCTAAATTTACTGATTTCCACAACTGCTTTTTAATATAGGTCTCTAGATTCTCTAGCTAGCACAGACTGTTGACAGCAATGAGATTCTGGAAGGAGAGTGTTCCACCACATGCACTGGGACCCTACCAGATTCTATGCACACTTGTGGCCTACAACGGCCCTTATAATGGTTAAGACAACATATCTAAGAAGCTACTTCCTTCTTTGTGACTCACTGTAATTTCTCAGATCATGTGCGAGCACACTTTTAACTCCTCACGTTGGGATCATAATTTTCCAGAGCAATTCTCAGTGGATGTACCACAACAGAGGAATTCCCCTGTCAAAGTGAATGCCCAGGACTGAAAGTGTTGCGAGATCTTTGTGTTTGAGCTGGCTTTTGATGGTATGGGTTAATATTTTTTATGCTTGACTATTGTATTACTTGCATTTGGCTGCTGAATGTATGTCTTAGGGCTGATCACAAATATTTATGTTCTTATATTTAGTAAAACCATATGCTAGAGTCCTTCTTACATTGTTACTGCTTCACACTGCATGACCAGGGATCACTTTTTTAAAAAAACACACACACACACACACACACACACACACACACACACACACAGGTAAATACATTAGACACTAATAATTTTAACATATTTCATTTGATTATTGGTCCTATATTGGATGATCCAACTGGGGGAGGGGACACGTTGTCCAGTTCATGTTGTGTAAAGCATTTCAAGGTATTTCAGCCTAAAAGGTCCCTCCAAAGTGGACCATGTGAAGCTGGCGGGCGTAGAGAAGCTGTATTCATATCTGCTGAAAAAAAGTCTCATAAAAACTTTCTGATGCTGCTTTACCACTTAGAGCGAGGTCCCATATCTTCTGTTTCCATCCGACAATGGACAGATCTACATTGGACCTCAACTTTGGCGCTATGTCTAGCCTGGCCAAAGTCCAAATAAAGGGGATCACATTTTTGAATGCTCTCCAACGGGGGGAAAATCACTGTCCAACAAAAACTACCATATTAGTGGTAGGTTGGAACTTTTTCTCATTGATGTGCTGCTTTTCTACATGCAGGGAATTTATATAGGGAGGCGTTGTTTTTTAATGTGGCAGACCATCCCAGAAATGTAACCCCTTACCAGCTGTTTGAAATGGTACAATCCAGAAATACTTCTATTTGTAATGGCTATAGTTTCATCCATTAAAGGGACAATCGTATGCATGTTTAGACAGAAAAAAGTCCTACAACCCAGCATCTCCCAACCAGCGTTGTTGAATGGAAATGCTGAGAGTTGAAGGAGGTTTTTCCCCCGTCTAAACATGCATAGGATCGTGCCCTAAATGTATTGTTGCCTGCCTGAAGCTCTTGGGATCAAGTGAGCTAAAAATGGACACAAATAAATATTCAAAAGAAATCTATTAACAAGTGATGTGTACAAACTGAGAAGTTAGACAGTATATGCCAAGGGGGTGGGGGGAAGTAATAATCCTGATTGTGCCAGATGATGTTGAAGGCAAAGGATTCCTGCTTGCTTCGCTTTGTGAGCTTCTCGTGGGCCACTTTGGAAACAGAATGCTAGACTAGATAGGCCTCTACTCTGATACAGCATGGCTCTCGTGTTCTTTACAAAACTTTAGATGAACAAGGGGGCTGACGTGTCCAAAAGACATCTTTGCTATATTTTAATGAAATGGACTGGAGGATTTGATCTGATCAGATGTGATCTCAAAAGGCAACCTTTTAAACATCTAGGGAAGGGAAAGGAACCTCTCGTGCAAGCACTGAGTCATTACTGACTCTTGGAGGGACGCCAGCTTTTGCTGAAGTTTTCTTGGCAGGCCTTATAGCGGGGTGGTTTGCCGTTGCCTTCCCCGGCTGTTATTACCTTCTCCCCAGCTAGCTGGGTACTCATTTTACCGACCTTGGGAGGATGGAAGGCTGAGTTGACCCAAGCCGGCTGCCTGAAACCAGCTTCTGCTGGGATCGAACTCAGGCCATGGGGAGAGTTTCAGCTGCAGAAACTGCTGCTTTACTGCTCTGCACCACACGAGGCTCTTTTTAAACATCTAAGGTTCAGCAAAAATATATGATGAGGCTACTGGTGAGGGTTTCTATTCAAACTAAGAATGTTGAAGGGGAAATACAGTGTATTCCATATCTTTGAGGAAGGAAATTTATTTTTGGAACCACTTAGGGATATTATTGATGCTGTAAACAAGCCAGATGATGAACTTCATAGCCAGGTTTCTACACAGGATTAAGCAGAACAGGTTGGTCTGAGGAAGGAACCCAAGTCTCCAGAAGAGCTTTACCCACCACTTTATAATGAACATTGTGTCCTAACAAATTAAACATTGTATCCTACTGATGACAGAGGTCCTAGTCATTAATGACAATAACAGTTGGGACAGGTGGCTGGACTACTCAGCGTGCAAGATAAAAATGAACACACCTTCTGGAAGCATAAAGCTGTGCCTGAAAGTGTAACCCTATGGAAGTTTACATCTTCAGTTTAATACAATTTACTGCCAAGAGCCAGTGTGTTGCAGTAGCTATAGAGTTGGACTGAGACTCGGGAGATCTGGGTTATAGTCCCCATTCGCCCATGAAGCTCCCTGGGTGACTTTGGGTCAGTCACAGTCTCTGTGACTAACCTACCTCACAGGGTTGTTGTTGCGAGGATAAAATGAAGAGGGGGAAAACCACGCAAGCTAGCTTTGGTTCCTTAGAGGAAAAAAGGTAGGATATAAATATAATAAATATGCATAGATTCCAGCCTAAAGAGTGTGAGCTGGGACGTGAGAAGTCTGTGGTTCATATCTCACTTCTATTATGGCTTCTGTAGGAGACCTTAGGCAAAACACTCATTCTCAACTTCAGTCTCCCCCTTTCTGCAATATAGGAATAATAATTGTATTTGTCATGGCCTTCGGCTAGCACAATAAACTTATGATGATGATGATGATGATGATGATGATGAAGAATAATTGGGACAGAACAATTCATACAGACAATAACTTGCAACTGAAAAGACGTAAGAGTTATAGCCAAAAAAAGAAAATCACACATGCCTCATTGACATAGCAATACCTAATAGCAAAAATGTTTCAGAAAAGGAAGAGAAGAGAGAACAATATACACCACTGCCATGGAAGTTAAATAACTATGGCAACAGGAAAAGATCAAAATTATTCTGTTAGTCACGTCAGTCACTGGCATCACATAAAAAAACTACGCAGAAAACCTTCAGAAACTGGGCCTACCAAACTACATCCACACCAGCATCCAGAAAGCAGTCATACTTAAAACATGCTCAATTGTCAGGAAATTCCTGAAGTAGTAAAAGACAGCATGACCTGGCAAAGCCTCATGTCATCTAGAAAAGCCACCACAAGTGAGAAAAGAGATGATAATAATACTTACCTACCTTGCAGGGTTCTTGTAAGGATTACAAGAGGATAATGCATGTTAAACACTCAAAAGAACTATTTCAGTACTAAGATACAAGCCTTTTGGTCTTCTTACAGAGAAAAGAAATTGTCTATACTTACTGCTTTTGCGGTAGCAGACGGGCTGTGTGCTGGAGTGGGGGGCTTAGCCAGGCTTTGTCCTGGTGGCAGGCTGAATCTCTGTCCTGTATCCAGGGGGGAAGAGGATGTGTGGATCCGCGTCTCTAGCCTCTCGGGTTCATGTTTGTAGGATTCAATTGGAAATGTTGGCTGCTTGGTCACTTGTGTTGGGGTCGACGGAGAAGAGGAGAGACCAGAGGCTATAAAGAAAAATACCCACAAAATTACTAAACTTTGGTGTCCACATGTAGGATTCTGGGTAATGGCTTCATCTGTACAAAGTTGCTGAACCTTTTGCTCTCCAAACATGCAATCAAATATCCTATATTTTACCCTATGAAATGTGGGTCTTTCACCCCCTGCTGGTATACAATACTTTTAAACAGCAGCCATTTTAATCTATACAATGATATTGAGTCATACCATTGGTCCATCTAAGCCATTACGGCCTCCTCCAATGGGCACCCTGAACTCCTCTAACTGCAGATGTTCAGGACATGATGCCTTCTATGCAAAGCCTGCTACGGCTTCCTCCACTTAATTCTATCACCTGGCTACAATTTTTAGCAGCCTTCCACAACCTGCTGCCTTCTGGATGTGTTGCACTGCAATTCCCATCAATCCTAGGCAGCATGCTCATGGACCATGTGGCTGGTAGGGTGACCCTATGGAAAGGAGGACAGGGCTCCTGCATCTTTAACAGTTGCATAGAACAGGGAATTTCAGCAGGTGTCATTTGTATACATGCAGCACCTGGTGGAATTCCCTTTTCATCACAACAGTTAAAGCTGCAGGAGCCCTGCCCTCCTTTGTAGCTGGTTGAGGGTGGCTGGGAATCATGGGAGTTGCAATCCAACACATGTGGAGGGCACCAAGTTGGGGAAGTGCTGTACTATCCTCATCTCTTGTTCCCTAACAACAGCATTGTAAAAAAGGTTAAAAAAAACCACGTTTCAGAAATGAGGGTGCAGGTCAAAGGCCTGGTGAACACATGCACCCGACTGATGTGCTAAAATAGACTGTAGACACAGATAGAGTCACTTTCTAATGCACTTTTTAATGTATTGCTTACTAGCCACTTTGTTCTTTAAACTGTAAGGAAGTATTATAAATATTATATAGTTCAAAAAATCTTAAGACACATTTCAATCACCTCATCGGCACTGCCTCAGATTAAATAGGGTGACCTTATGAAAAGGAGGACAGAGCTCCTGTATCTTTAACAGTTGTATTGAAAAGGAGATTACAGCAGGTGTCATTTGTATATATAGAGAGAACCTGGTGAAATTCTCTCTTCATCACAGCAGTTAAAACTGCAGGAGCTATACTAGAGTGACCAGATACAAAAGAGGGCAGGGCTCCTGCAGCTTTAACTGTTGTGATGAAGAGGTAATTTCACCAGGTTCTCCATATATATAAATGACACCTTTTATTTATTTATTTATTTAGCACCATCAGTGTACATGGTGCTGTACAGAGTAAAACAATAAAATAGCAAAACCCTGCCACGTAGGCTTACATTCTAATAGCATCATAATAATAATTATGAAATTTCACCTGCTGAAATTCCCTTTTCTATGCAACTGTTAAAGATACAGGAGCCCTGTCCTCCTTTCCATAGGGTCACTCTAGATTAAAACCAGTGTGTAAGAAGCGATCAGTCCCTCTGGTGGGGTTGTCACTCATCCAGAGCAGGAAGCAAGATGAGCTACTGAGTTGGGAAGCAGAGAGCCAAACTACACGATCTGGTAGGTGTAGCTGAGCCGGATATTTTTCTTCTCCCTGATGTGACTGCATGCAGTCCCAAAACAGATCAGGACCAGCACACTTGGGGAGGGAAGGATGAAATCTCCCCTCCCCCTGTGTTTTCCAGAAATGCTACCCCCCACCCCCACAGGGGGATTAAAAGGGGGAGGGAGTCTCCAACTCCAATTAAGAGGATTTTTTTTAACCCCCTGCAGGAATGGGGTGTGTGTGTGTTTGAATTTCGAGAGGAAAACAGGTGCAGTGTGGGGGAGTGTTAATTCTTCCCTCCTTCAGCATGTTGGTCTCTGTCTGGATTTGGATGGTGCACAGTTACACTGGAGTAAAGAAATATTTCAAGCTCAGCTACACCTACGTGATTAAACTGCAGCTCCTTAACCTTCCTTTGTGTAGTTTTCTCTATGTCCGATATTATTTAGGCCTTTAGGAGTTTAGTTCGGTTTAACACATCTTTTTGCAATGCACTCCTATAGAAAGAAGCTGTGTGTTTTAGCTAGTGGCAATAATAAATCAAAGAATCAAAGGATTTTAGAGCTGGAAGGAATCTAAGAACATCAGAAGTGCCATGCTGGATCAGACCAAGGGTCCATCTAGTCCAGCACTCTGTTCACACAGTCTCCAACCAGCCATCGGCCAGGAACCAACAAAGCAGGACACAGGGCAACAGCACCCTCCCGCCCATGTTCCCCAGCAACTGGTGCACACAGGCTTACTGCCTCACATACTGGAGATAGCACACAACCATCATGGCTAGTAGCCATTGATAGACTTCGCCTCTAGGAATTTATCCAACCCCCCTTTAAAGCCATCCAAATTGGTGGCCATCACTACATCCTGTGGTAGGTATAAATTATGCACAGCGCATAATTTAACTATGCGCTGTGCAAAGAAGTACTTCCTTTTATTTGTCCTGGATGACCCCGGGTTCTAGTATTTTGAGAGAGGGAGAAAAATGTCTCCCTATCCACATTCTCCATACCATGCATAATTTTGTACACCTCTATCATGTCTCCTCTTAGCCTCCTTTTTTCCAAGCTAAACAATCCCAGTTGATGAAACCTTCCATCATAGGGGAGAAGCTCCAGCCCCTTAATCATTTTAGTTTCCCTTTTCTGCACTTTTCCCAGCTCTATAATATCCTTTTTTTAGGTGTGGTGACCAGAACTGTACACCATATTCTAAGTGTGGTCGCATCATAGATTTGTATAAAGGCAGTATGATACTGGCAGTTTAGTCCAACCCCCTGCTCCATACAGGAATACCCTTTTCTATATTTTTGAAAAGGCATGGCCTCCATCTTCTTGCCAAGATATCAGACACCAATACCCCTATGTCTTAAAGCAGATGTTGTAGTTGGCTAGAAATCAGTTCAACAGGACACAAACTGAGGTTACTTGAGGTTCTAAATGTCACTAACTCCTATCGACTTCTACTGAGTATATAGGAGCCAAATCTTCTAGCTCACAACACAATCCTATAAATTGGGCTGGGCAACTTTAGGGACTCCGGGGGCCAATTTCAACCCCCATCAGCCCTCCAGGGTCTGTACTGCTGCCATGTACTGTTGAAATTCAGTGGCGGCAGCAGCAGCAAAATCATCAGGGGTTGGCTGACGAGTTTCAGCAGCAAACAGCAACAGTGCCCTAAAAAGGCCAAATTTAGCTTCAAAACAAGCACACCTTGTTTTAAAAATAAAGTTGGCTTTTTTAGGCCACCATTGTGGTTTGTTACCCAAACCTGGCAGCATACCATCAAATGTTTTGCTGCAGAAGCAAATTTGGCCGGGGGTGGGGTGGGGACAAGCAACCCATGGGATACGTGTTGCTCTCCGCTGTAGCAAATGTTTACTCAGAAGTAAGCCCCATTGTATCCTGTGAAGCTTACTCCTTGGGAAATCTGTACAGGATTGCAGCTTCATTCCCCCCCCCCCCCCCCCCAGTGTTTGATTCTCAGCAGGCTTAAATGTATTACATTCCTTTCTAGAACATCTTTTTATCTATAAAGTTGTTATGGGCATGTAAGTGTTCAAAGTGCTTGAAGTTTTGGCAGAAGCTGCAAATGAAGAAAATGACAAACCGTCAAACGGAGAGAGAAACCACTGCATTAGATCTGATAGTGGTAGCTGCTGCAATGTGTTTATAACAGGAGCTAATGGACTAACAAGTTAACTGAATGGACTTCTGATAGGAACAGCCTGTGCCAAAATGGAAATAACCAGACACAGGGCATAGATTTCTGATAGGAACAACCTGTGCCAAAATGGAAATAACCAGACACACGGGAGTTGAACCATACAGCTAGCAATGTAATCAGCACACCAGTAAATAAGGAAGACAGATACATTAAATGGTTATTAGGTGCTTCCAGACATAGGTCTCCTAGTGCTACCTATCGGAAGGCATTATGCAGTAATTCCATCTTTTTTTTCCTTAAGAGATTTTCTGCAGTATGAAAAAAGATGGAAGAAGTAGTGAGAAAACACAGCAGGGTTACAAGTGGAAGACAACAGTGTCTGGATCTCCCACCCTAAAATTCTGTGAATGAGGCAGGTCAATGACACCATGGGCATCATCGGACGAGCGTTTTATCACACGCTTGCTACTGGCCACTTACGGATGTTCGCACATCCTTTAGACGACGTCCGCCTCCTGCGTGCCTCCCGCTCCTTCTTGCCTTTTTTCCGTCACAAAGTAAACCCCTTTTAATCCAATTTTTAAAAACGGAATGTGCCGCTATTTCCTGCTGTGTGCAGGAAAAGCGGCGCAATAAAAACAGCCCCTGAATGGGCCATGTGGTTTTTCTGGGTAGAAAGAGGAAGTATGGTGGAACAGGGGTGGAGAAGCAATGGTATGGAAATGTGATTTCCCCTCCGTCTGATGATGCTCCATGAAAGCCTCTTCTGGAGGCAGCCATCAGGTGCAGACTCTTTTGGAACATTTGAAGGTTGTGCATAATCTAGTTTTTTCTTCTGCTCCTGTTGTCACTGCCGAAATAGGATAGATAGGGCAATTTGAGGATATACAAAGGGTGAAGATGGACATCTCCCAACTTGGATTGGGATTGAAGCATGGAGGGTAAGAGTTAGTAACTCCCCACCTCCCATCCACCCATACCCAAACTCCATCACAGAACTGTGTTGGTACTCAAATGGGTGATTCTTGATGGCACCAATTCTGTCCAACTTTGCACACACCCTGATGGGCCCTTGAAGAGAAAAGAATATACCTGAAAAGGCTTAGAATTCAGCTTCTTTCCTTGCTTCGGATTTGTGAAGACATGTTGACATTAAGGTTATATCTGCAGTTAATCAGTCGTGCGGTTCCCATCTTTTGCAACAGTTTAGTCTCTTCTTTCCTGGCTCTGCTCAGGATCTGAGTATACAAGGCTGTTGCTCCCGGGTCTAAATAGTTTCCGTACCTTTTAAGTGTTTGCTTACAATTTTTGTGCCAATGTTTCAAATAAACAGATATTCCATTTGGCAATGTAAGGGCACAGTGTGAAGTATTCCCTTTCCTTGGAATCCTTATATAAATTGGGACAACACTCCCCGGTTTGCATTCTTCTGCTAGCGGTGAAAACAGAGGAGTAGGGAGGCAATGGCTGGTGAATGTTAAGTAGAGCCAGTCGCTTGTAGTGAAGCTGAGCCGGGCCTGCTATTTCTTCATTAGGCTGATTCACTGCAAAGAATGCCAGACGTTTAAGCCAATGACTGCAAATTTCATGCTGTAACAGCTGACTGCCGTTGCTTAATGGCTTCTAGGGCACATACAAAAGCAGCAGGTGAAAAGTATGTCGAGGATTTGTATCGAAAGGAGTCTGGGCAGAGGAAACCACATATCGAAGCAAGAAAACACAATTCCTACAGTGTGGCCAGACTGCAAGCTTTTTCCCTTTAAAAGTTACAAGGCAGCAAAGGATGGAACTGCAGCTGCTTCTACCATGGGTTCCCTTGTCCACTTTCCTCTACTGCTTCCCAAGATATATGGGAGAGATGCAAGATCCCTGCTGACCTTATACCACATCTAGCTTGGCCCTATGAGGGGCAGGGAACATGTGGTTTTCCCAGTGCTGTTGGACTGTAATGAACAAATGTTAAACAATACCCATAACGATCCAAGCAGCAAAAGTGAGAGCATTGCCAGCAGCCTCAATAAACCCTTTAATCAAGGAGGACAAATCACGTGAGTACTGGTTCCTCTCTATTCGGCCCTGGTTAGGCCTCATCTAGAGTATTGTGTCCAGTTCTGGGCTCCACAATTCAAGAAGGACGCAGACAAGCTGGAGCGTGTTCAGAAGAGGGCAACCAGGATGATCAGGGGTCTGGAAACAAAGCCCTATGAAGAGAGACTGAAAGAACTGGGCATGTTTAGCCTGGAGAAGAGAAGATGGAGGGGAGACATGATAGCACTCTTCAAAGACTTAAAAGGTTGTCACACAGAGGAGGGCCAGGATCTCTTCTCGATCCTCCCAGAGTGCAGGACCCGGAATAACGGGCTCAAGTTAAAGGAAGCCAGATTCCAGCTGGACATCAGGAAAAACTTCCTGGCTGTTAGAGCGGTACGACAATGGAATCAGTTACCTAGGGAGGTTGTGGGCTCTCCCACACTAGAGGCCTTCAAGAGGCAGCTGGACAACCATCTGTCAGGGATGCTTTAGGGTGGATTCCTGCATTGAGCAGGGGGTTGGACTCGATGGCCTTGTAGGTCCCTTCCAACTCTGCTATTCTACGATTCTATGACAACTTAAGCAGTAATGAAGGCCCGTTGGGGTAAGACAATTCTTACTATGGGTCTGAAGTCCCATAAGGAAAAGACCAGAAGAGTCTCTCCAGGGCAGGGACTTCTAAAGTTTGGATGCTACAACCCAGAAGGCCCTGCTCTGTATTACATAAGAAGAACTACGCTGGATCAGACCAAAGGCCTGTCTAGTCCAGCATTCTGTTCACATAGTGTAAGAAGCCCACACGTTGGACACGAGCGCATTTCCCACCATTTGCACTTCACACCGGGGGGGGGGGGGGAGAGACACAGCAGGGCCTCCCCTGAAAAGGGGGTATTGTGGGGGCAGGCCGTCCTTTGTGTATGTGTAGCGTGGGGATGATGATGGTGATCATGGGATAATATGATTGACTAATCTTAGAAGACTGTCGTAAGAAATATTGAGATAATGAATACGAAGGCCTTGAATGCTCTGAAGGGCTAAGTATAAATGCCAAGGATTGGTACTGTTGTGACTAAAACTGCATTCAACGAATCTTTGCATTCAACAGATGTTTCAGGCTGTAGTACTAGAAATGTTTACAACTCTTCTAGTCCTGCACAGGGTATTTACCGGCGCATCGGAAAGGCCATTCTTCTTTGTCTTATTATTAGCCGATGAACATCAGCGAACACGTGCAAGTAGCCCTTGAGCTAACACATCCTTGGCCTCTGTTAACGTCATGACAACGGCTGAGACAACACAACCCTGACACGCTGACCTCCAAACCTGTCCCTTACGCACGAGCCTGTCGCTTTCTAACGTGGTGCCACTTGCCCTGCTTGCGCTGGGTGACGGTTACATTGTAGGAAACAATGCCTAGAGACCCCGGGCTTTATTTATTTAGCACATCACCTGGTTTTTTAGTACAGAATTCTTCACATTCTTCAATGGTGAGGGCTTAAAGGAACAAGGTTCATTATGCTCTAGCTGAGCCCAGCCGGTAGGCATGCTAGTGCTGTCATTGCTACCAGCAGCATTTGTCACACTCAATGCCATGCATGCTTTGCACAATGTGGGCAACCCAAGTTCTGCGACAGGGAAAGCTAGATTCTCATATACCATGCAAATTAAGGAAAGCTGCTGGATTTTTCATCTGTACTGCATAATTTATTTTGCTGCTTTTTTTTTTTTTTAAAAAAAGTCGTATAATTTATAGTCAAAAGAAAGCAATTCTTTAAGGAATGCATAATTAACTTGTAGGATTTGGTGCCACAAGATGTGTGATGCCACCAGATTAAATGGCTTTAATGGGGTGAGGGTGGAGTTAGACAAATTCATGGAAGACAAATCTATTATTTGTCATGATAACTATAGGAACTATAATGTTCAGAAGTAGATTCATAGAATCATAGAATAGTAGAGTTGGAAGGGGCCTACAAGGCCATCGAGTCTAACCCCCTGCTCAATGCAGGAATCCACCCTAAAGCATCCCTGACAGATGATTGTCCAGCTGCCTCTTGAAGGCCTCTGGTGTGGGAGAGCCCACAACCTCCCTAGGTAACTGGTTCCATTGTCGTACTGCTCTAACAGTCAGGAAGTTTTTCCTGATGTCCAGCCGGAATCTGGCTTCCTGTAACTTCAGCCCATTCCAGCATCTGAACATGAGATGCTGGAAACAATCAACAGGGGAGGAGGAACTACCTTCTGACTGGATGATGTTGGAAATAGGATTGGGCTTATGTTTATATTTGTGTATTCTTGTTATAGATCTGTGGTTTCATAAGTATCTCTAGGGTGAGAATGGTCAATTTGCATTTGGGAGCTGATTGGCTGGGAGGAGGGGTGAAGTGTGTGTGCTATGTAAAAAGTGCTGGGCCTGTGTGAGGCAGACAGGGACATGATGTGAGATGGTTTAGAACAGAGATAAAGACAGAGGGAAGATGACAGATGGATTAGATCAGAGATAGGATTTTAGGGGAGAGAGAGAGAGAGAGAGAGAGAGATCTCTGGTGATTGTGCAAAGATTGTTTGAAAGGGTGATTTTGGAGTATTATGTACAAGAAAACCTATATTGATTGAGCCATTTAAGAATTACTTGTTTATTACTCAACAGCTTATTGTAATTAATAAAGCTTTCTTTGTTTATAAAATCCTATGCCTTCTGCTCTTGGCTATGTAAGAGGAAGGTCCTAAAGGAAACAGTTTTGTTGTTTATTCGTTCAGTCGCTTCCGACTCTTCGTGACTTCATGGACCAGCCCACGCCAGAGCTTTCTGTCAGCTGTTGCCACCCCCAGCTTCCCCAAGGTCAAGTTTGTCACCTCCAGAATGTCATCCATCCATCTTGCCCTTGGTCGGCCCCTCTTCCTTTTGCCTTCCACTTTCCCTAGCATCAGCCTCTTCTCCAGGGTATCCTGTCTTCTCATTATGTGGCCAAAGTACTTCAGTTTTGCCTTTAATACCATTCCCTCAAGTGAGCAGTCTGGCTTTATTTCCTGGAGTATGGACTGGTTTGATCTTCTTGCAGTCCACGGCACTCTCAGAATTTTCCTCCAACACCACAGTTCAAAAGCATCTCTCTTCCTTCGCTCAGCTTTCCTTATGGTCCAGCTCTCGCAGCTATAGGTTACTACGGGGAATACCATTGCTTTAACTATGTGGACCTTTGTTGTCACTGTGCTGTCTCTGCTCTTAACTATTTTATCAAGATTTGTCATTGGTTTCCTCCCAAGAAGTAAATGTCTTCTGATTTCCTGGCTGCAGTCAGCGTCTGCAGTAATCTTTGCGCCCAGAAACGTACAATGTTATAAAGTAAAGTCTGTGTGTCCCTGCAGATAGAAGACTGAGTAAAGGATTGGGCCTGAGCTTTCAAGGTCCTGGTGGCAGCAAAACCCAGTGTGTGGGAGAGAATGTGGTTCTTGCTTGCGGGTGAGAAAGAGGGGGAATTCTCAATGAGAGAAGTGGAGGCTGGTGGCTCCAAGGTTAGTGAAGTGGTGAATTTGCTCCAGGTTTCCAGCAGAACTTTAAAGGAGCTATCCAAGACTCAAAGAAAATATATATTCTTACTCCATTTCCACGACTTATGGAGAAGAGCAAGGAGGCTCCATCCCAACCACCAGTAATTTTACACAGCACCCCTTCTGGCCTCTCAGGTTTTGCCAGATGTTGTTCACAGACTTTCAAGCATATCTTTCCATCTATCAGGGCTAGAAATGTTGTGTTATTTTAAATTAAAGCTTTGATTCTCAAGTAGCCTTGTTCTTGTTTTCCAAGCTTCTATAGAATCACAGTATATTCTATATATCACAGTATATACACAGCTCTGGTTACTCTAAAGTAACAAGACAGCAGAGGAAAGTACTCCCCTAATTATCCCCCTAATTATTGGGGGCTTTTCATAGAACTTTATAGTGCTATATCTAAGCAGGATATAGCACTATAAAGTGGTATATAAGAGGCAGGAGCCACACTATTGCTTTATAACGGTATTGAAGTGCACTGACAACTGTTGGGGCCCATTGACACAGACCATATACCACTTTCATAGTGCTATATCCTGCTTGGCGTAGATCTGGCCCTGTTCTTGGCACACTAAACCCCTCTGAAATCATTGAGGCTTTACAAAATGGCCTGCATATTATGCATGCCATTCAGAACGTGGAATGTTAATGCATGTAAAACCATTATGCTATCTGCTTGGCATGCATGCTGGATATTTCTAAAGGTGGAAAACTGGCCAATGCTGACAGCTGAACAAGGGTATTTCTTAGTCTATGTGCACAGTGGGACAACTTCAGAGCAATTATGTATGTATGCATGTCCATTTCTAGGCTGTTTTTCAACCCAAGAAGTCCAAAATGGCTTAGAAAGTAAAACAATATAAAATGAAAGCACAGTAATAAGACATCAGATATAAACAACAAAACACACAGCATTAAGTGGACAGATTGAGTGATCGTTTAAAGGACCAGGTAAGGGTGCGTCCTGACCTGCATATACTGTCTTTAACTCAAAGAAATGAGCACAGGGACCCCATTTTGTGCTATTATAACACAACTGCTGACATGCAGATTGCCTGGCACTGGCTGGACCCACGTTTGATGCAACCTGGACTGTGTGAATGGGCAAGAACAGGCCAGGAACCAAGATTCAAATCTGCTACCTGGATGAAGTCAAAACACACAAGTCCTTTAATTTCAGGTTGGATCCAGATTCAAGCTGGAACAACTGCGCTGGTGGAAGTGGACCATCCCACCCCTCCAGCCCCCTGAAAATGCTACACAGAGACCCTACCTTCACGGCACTGCATTGGCACTGCTCTGCCGCCAAACTCCGCAGTATCGCTGCTGTGGGGTGGCGGCGAGTAATCCTAATGGAGTAGGCTGTGCGGGCTTTCCGGAGGCCACTCGGCTCGCTGGGCCAGCTGCCTGCCCCCTGCCCCTCACTTAACTTCCAGTGACTAATGGAAGGTTGCCTTCCACCCAGGAATGCCCAGCATGATGCTGGAGCAAGTTCAGATGGCAGAAGAGCCATAGTGACCTCGCTTCGGCAAGAAAAGTTGGGCTAAGTCCCCAAGTTTTCTGGTGCACAGGTTCCCAGGAAAGCCCTATGGTGGCTGCGAGGTGGCTGCTGCGTTGTATAGCGAATGAGGGTGAGCTGTGGGCGGGGGGGAGTGAGGGGTGATCCCCAAAAATCAAGTAGAGGGAGGTTCTGGAAGCGGAGCCCTTCCTCTCAGGAATACAGGAAGCTGCCTTATACTGAGTCAGACACTTGGTCCATCTAGCCCAGTATTGTTGACACTGACTGGCAGCAGCTCTCCAGGGTTTCAGGCAGGAATTTTTCCAGCCATATCTGGGGATGCCGAGGATCAAACCTGGAACCTTCTGCATGCAAAGCATGTGCTCTGTGCACTGAACTATGGTCCTGCCTTGCACGGAAGGCAGACCCTGGATCCAACCGCTTGTCTCCAACTTGCTTTTTATAAATATACTTTCCAAAAGCCCATCATGATGGTGGATGATGTGTTTGTGTGAGGAGCAAGAGAAAGGAGAGAACTTCTATATTGTAAGGATCTCCGGGTGTTGTGATGCATCTCTGTGGACTCTACTCAGAGAGAACACAGACACACATTGGAACTCTCTAAGGGATTCTTACCAGGGAAGGCTGGGTGACCTACAACCAAGAAGGGAATGAAGATTTTGCCCCAAACAGTGTCCCCAAATTCAGCCTCTTACTTTCCTTTATATTAGTGAATGACAAAGCAGCCATTCATTTGTCCAAGAGAAGGTGTGCACTTCAGGACTCTACTGGATTGGGGCTAATCATCCTGTTCTTATTGATCCCAGGGAATCAAGCCCACTCCTATCTAAATAGCCCTGCCCCTATTGAAAGGCCACAACTCATGTTAGGGCACATGCCTTGCATGACAAAAGCCCCAGGTAGGACTGGGAAGAACCTCTGCCTGAAACCACGGAGAGCAGACCAGTGATGGGCAGAAGATAGATCTCCAGATGTTTGGGACCAACTCCCATGAGCCCCTGCCAGCATGATCAATGCTGCGAGTTGAAGTCCAAAACTTCTGGAGAGCTACTTTCTGCCCACTTCTGGTGTAGATATTACTGGACTAAGTGGCCCATTGGTCTGAATCCATATAAAGCAGTTTCCTGTGTACATCCAGTAGCCCCATCTTGGGTTTTGCTTCTTGGTCACGCAAGAGTGCGACATTGATACATAGATAGATATTGCTGGATATTTCTTGGACTTGATTGCTCAACCTTTGGTCATCATGGGATCCCCCTGCAGCAATAAAACAAAGCCAATTTATAGTTTCCGTATTGGCTTGCCAGATTGAGCTTCCATAAATAAGAGACGCTCTGAAAGGGTACTGTCTGTTCTGTACCATCTAATAATGCCCCTGCGGGAGGTGACAACCAGGAAAACAGCCTTCTCAATAGCAGCACCCTTATCCCCAGGAAGGCTTTTGGGCACATACTTTTTCTCTCTCTAATTCCAGGCCTTTTAAGAACAAAGACAGTTTTGTTTTGGAACCAGAGCTGGATTTAAGCTGCATTGTCTACTGTTTTTACTATTTTTTACTATTGCTTTTGTATCCAATGGTGCTACTTTAACCGAATTGTGTAAGCCACCCTGATAAGTTCTGCTAGGAGTGTGGACTATAAATCTTTAAATAAGTAAGAGTGCAACCCTATGGAAGTATAGACAGAAAGAAGTCCTGCAACTCCCAGCGCTCAATGGTGGAAGTTGTAAGACTTTTTTCTATCTAAACATACATAAGATTCAGCTCCAGCCCTGCCATGAAGCGGGAGGAAGCCGGCGCAGCAGGCGGCGGATTATGGGAAGAGCGGCACTCTCCCCCTCCAAAGGGTCAGCCACTTTTGGGTCCTGCTAGTCACTTGCACGGCTGGCCATGCAGGCAGCCAGCAGGACCAAGAAGCAACCATTCACTTGCCTGTGCTCCTCCTGCCTCGCATCGCCTCCCACCCTGCCAGCCAGCTGGCTTACTTTTCCTGGCGTGGACATGCACACCTGTATTGCCAGCGTGCTGACTGTAAGGTTTTTCTGCCTTCAGGTGCTGCTCGGCACACCTGGGCAAGGTCAGGCAATCGTGAGAAGTCTTGAATGTTCTGGGATCTGTTGCGATATTTTGCCGGACATACAGGCTCTGCGTGGCTCCTCTAAAGCAGAAAGACCTTAAAGGCAGCACACTGGTGATGCAGGTGTGCATATTCACACCAGGAAAAGTAAACTACCTGGCAACAGGCAAGTGCACAGATGGGGGAGAGGAGGAGTCAGTAGCAGCAGCAGATCCCTGCTTCAGGCGGTGACCTGCCTTGGGCCGGGCCTGATAGGTCTGTGCCCTAAATATACAAAATAAACAATGGATTCGTTTTGTGCTTGGGAGTGATCCCTGTTTAACTCAGCAGGGCTTACTAAGGGCTGCTAAAGGTGTTTTTCTTTAGCAGGATTATGCACGAGCTCTTGTCAAGGGAATGCGGTATGTCTAGCTTCTCAACTCCCAACCTCACCATACAGCTTCCTTTTATTTTTGAGGTTGCAAGGCAAGAGTTGAATACAGAAATGTTAAAGCCTCTTAGGGGAGGGAAGCAGTGAATGAAAATAAAATCTTAGCTAGCCATTTTCTCTCCCTTGTGACGTTGGATTTTTCATTATAGAGGTGCTACAATTAAGATGCTCCCATAAGTGAGCACTGCCTACATTTTAAAATTCGAAAGGCCTCTGTGCCGCCTCAGCCCATGGGGAGATAACGGGCAGAGGGAGAGGAAAACTTTGGCTGATTCAGACTTTCAGTTCTGCTCCACATCACTTTTATCGTGCTAATGTGGGAGATTAATCTCTTAATGAATATATGACGGTGTGGTTCCTTGGACTCCCGCCAAAGCCCTCCTGAAGGGATGACAGATGACTGCGTGGGTTCCTGTTTGACAGAAAATAAACTGCTTGTGGGCCTTTCCTGATCCCTGCTGTACCTGGTGATCAAAATTTGTAACAGTTGGAATGATGGGTCACATATACAGCTGTATGTTTTAGATCCGCCTTACCCAACCTTGTGCCCTCCAGATGTGTTGCACTGGCTGGGGATGATAAGCATTGTAGTCCAATACACCTGTTTGTGGGGGGGAGGCTGTTCTCAGAACTTTTGCCCTACCTCACTGTTGTCTCCGAGAGGCACTGCTTACATATTTCCCATATATATATGGATGCCCTCTCTGCCTACAGGGCTTCCTACCCTCCCTTGGTATTCTCCCCATGCACACCCTCTCCCATCATAATGAAGGGCATATTGCTAGGCGTGAAATAAATGTTTTGTATGGATTTTGGATTCTCTGCCGTTCATATTTCTTTGCCTTCGTCTTTTTGGGGACACCCCTAGACTCCACTATTAGGAGGATTCACAGTTGGCTACAGAATCGGACTCAAAGAGTACTTATCAATGGAACCTTCTCAAACTGGGGAGAGGCAACGAGTGGGGTACCTCAGGGCTCAGTCCTGGGCCCAGTGCTCTTCAACATTTTTATTAATGATTTGGACGAGGAGGTGCAGGGAACGCTTATCAAATTTGCAGATGACACCAAATTGGGTGGGATAGCTAATACCCTGGAAGACAGAAGCAAACTTCAAAGTGATCTTGATAGGCTGGAGTGCTGGGCTGAAAACAACAGGATGAAATTTGATAGGGATAAATGCCAAGTTCTACATTTAGGAAATAGAAACCAAAGGCACAGTTACAAGATGGGGGATACTTGGCTCAGCAATACTACAAACGAGAAGGATCTTGGAATTGTTGTAGATCGCAAGCTGAATATGAGCCAACAGTGCGATATGGCTGCAAGAAAGGCAAATGCTATTTTGGGCTGCATTAATAGAAGTATAGCTTCCAAATCACGTGAGGTACTGGTTCTTCTCTATTCGGCCCTGGTTAGGCCTCATCTAGAGTATTGTGTCCAGTTCTGGGCTCCACAATTCAAGAAGGGTGGAGCGTGTTCAGAGGAGGACAACCAGGATGATCAGGGGTCTGGAAACAAAGCCCTATGAAGAGAGACTGAAAGAACTGGGCATGTTTAGCCTGGAGAAGAGAAGATTGAGGCACATGATAGCACTCTTCAAAGACTTAAAAGGTTGTCACTCCCAGAGTGCAGGATACGGAATAACGGGCTCAAGTTAAAGGAAGCCAGATTCCAGCTGGACATCAGGAAAAACTTTCTGACTGTTAGAGCAGTGCGACAATGGAATCAGTTACCTAGGGAAGTTGTGGGCTCTCCCACACTAGAGGCCTTCAAGAGGCAGCTGGACAAGCATCTGTCAGGGATGCTTTAAGGTGGATTTCTGCATTGAGCAGGGGGTTGGACTCGATGGCCTTGTAGGCCCCTTCCAACTCAGCTATTCTATGATTCTATGATCTCTCAGCTAGCTACAGAACAAATCCAAACTTGTGTTTATTTCTCTTGGGACTTCTTTGCAGTGGATAACGTGAACATATCTACTGAGCCCTTCTGGCTGAAACCAGGCTACTTCCTCACAGGAATCTTCTTTTCTTTACTTTTTTTATAAAAAGTAAAAGTAAACCCTACTACTTCTCCTTGATTGGCAACTTCTGAGGAGGCCAAAGAGGTGACAGCCTCTGCTTCGAGCTCCCTTGCCGACATACAGGTTTGGCCTTGAAGTAGAGCACACCTGGACAAAAATCGCCACAAGAGGGCTTTCAGAGCCTGGCTCTGGGACGGTCCTCAGCTGTTGACTCCTCTCAGCACTCTGCTGTGCACGGCTGGAAGTGGCTGGCCGGAGACAAAGCGGAGCTGCCTGTCAGCGGCATTTAATTCAAGTATGCCTACATTTCCCAGAGACTTGATGAAGCCGCTGTCTGCTCCGGGAGACTCTTCCTTTCCCAATTCAGGTATTTGCGTCCTCAGCCTTCCTCCCTGCAAATCCTTCCTTTGCCTCACTGCCCAGAAGCACTCTCTTTTTGTGGCTAACATAAAAACAGCCGTCAGCAGAAGAAGCCTCCGATGCAGACCTCTCAGAGGATATGGAAGCAATCATCAACACTCCTCTCACTTCAGGGCCCTCAGTCGTGGCCCCGGTTCTGGAGTTGGTCATATTGCCATCCTCAGATTCCATGGATTCCAGTTCTGAAGCCAAAATGACATCTAAGTTGCCACCATGCTATTGCAGCCAAAGGCTTCAAATGCAAGCATGGCCCCTTTAAGGGAGAAGGCCTCATGCAGGGTGTGGGAGGAGCTATCCGCCTCTAGGAAGCCCAAGTCCTATTTAAGGTTCAGTCTGAGCCTGCCAACTGTTGGGAGTAACATACAAACAAGCTTGTCCCTAGCACCACTTGGAGCTCTCTGTGGTGCTGTACTATTCCTATTCCTGCCTCCTTGGGAAACATGCCCAAAACCCAACTCTTAGTGGAACCCTGCAACCCAGGCTTTAATTATACTAATCCCTCACCATGGCAAAGGCATAACAGCACATCAACAGGACCTGCAATCTGAAAAGATGCAATGCTGAAGGTCCATCAGTATCTGGATTACAGACACTAAGGTCGAGAAGAAGCCCCTGAGCCTGGAGACCTCCTCCAGAGACTGCAGCCACCAAGGGGCCAGCAGACTCATCTCCAAGGGCCTCATGCTTCACTGAGTTGATGGGCTCCAAGTTAGCTAGATGGCTGCTCCTTTACAGCTCTGCACTTGACTCCAAAGGGTTGGAGCCTATAGTCATAAAAGTGCCCAGCTGAGAGACAGAGCTCTCACTGGAACAAGAGTAGCCTGCCCCAGCCTCTGTCCAGAGTCCTGAAAACCGCCAGGACTTTAACACTCACCTTCCTTGTCTGAACCCTGACTGCCCTCTCCTTCTGCCCCAGATTGATTGCCAAATTCACACCCCACTGACTCACCCATGGCCTCCACTTCACCAGGACAGGACATAAGAGTAGTCAACCAAAGGCTTCTGGGAAGTCCACAAGCAGGGCATGATGGCAATAGCCTTCTCCCATTGTTCCTCCCAAGCAACCGGTATTTAGTGATATATTGCCTCTGAACGTGAAGGTTCTGCTTAGCTATCTTGACTAATAGCCACTGATAGACCTTTGTTTCACAGATTTCTCCAATTTTATCTAAGTGAGTAGTCACAAGTCGCCTGTTACCCAGAGGTGGCAAAGAAATCCAGGCAGATGAGGGAGCCCCTGGTGAAGGAGGGATTGTCCCTCCTCCACTAACTAACTTAATCTCCATGCTGGC
Organism: Elgaria multicarinata webbii; assembly: GCF_023053635.1. Lineage (NCBI taxonomy): Eukaryota > Metazoa > Chordata > Lepidosauria > Squamata > Anguidae > Elgaria > Elgaria multicarinata. Next base: position 38,268,512 of record NC_086171.1, on the reverse strand, counting down.
CATGGGAGGAAGGGAAATACATCCATCAGCTCTGTCCCTCTAACCCAGTTGGTAGAAGGCAACTTTTTAAAACTAGCTTGCTAAGAGCTCATATCCTATGTTTCCATGTTGGCTTGCAGGGAGGGGGCTTCCCATTCTCCATGGTAAGCATAGAAACGCAGGCTAGTAACAAAAGAAGACCCATAAAAATGGCAGACTAGTAACTTGTGGGGCCTTATTTACAAGGCTTCCTTAAAGAGGTTCACCTCCCAGCTTCCCACTCGTAAGAAAAACTGGCACCGCAGAGTTGTTCAAAGACAGCACTGTGTGGTCACCACTGCTGACCTGGGATGCATTTGAGCTGGAGGTGCAAATCTCCATATCTCATTACCCTGGAGTCAGCCTGTCCCTCCGCTCCCAGCTGTAGTGTGTGTCTATATATGTGGATGTACGTGTGTGGCAGACGCATATGCATTTTAATTTCATCTCTGAGCAGCAGCTTGAAAGGTTGATTTAAGAAGCAGTTGCCACCTAGAAAGCTTGGGTCACGTATTGATGGTAGCACAAGGCTTGAGCAGTGGCACAAATAGTTCCTCGAAGTCTGAATCTCTTTGGCTGAGAGACTGAATGAATGCATTGTCCCATGAGGCCTGTGCTAAGGTGTCTGTCCTGTCCCTTAAGGCCCATTACTCGCCCTTTGGGCATCTGGGTGCAACTGCAATCCATAGCTACTACAATCCGTAGGTTTCTTGGCACCAGCTTCAAGTGGATATGGAGGGCACCCTTAGAAACATCAGCCTGTGTCTTTAAAAGGCCTACTATAGTACAGCCACAAGCTACTAGACTCAAAGGTGGAACAGTGCTAGAGTGAAAATATAGGGCAAGACTGTGCATTTCTCTGCCCGGGAAATCCATTGGAACAAACTAGGCAAATTAAGCACAGTTATATACTTCCAGTTGGAACTCAAGGTGTTGGTAATGATGTTTAAAGCCCTAAACGACTTGGGATCTCAATACTTCACAGAATCATAGAATAGTAGAGTTGGAAGGGCCCTATAAGTCATCGAGTCCAACCCCCTGCTCAATGCAGGAATCCACCTTAAAAGCATACCTGACAGATGGCTATCCAGCTGCCTCTTGAAGGCCTCTAGTGTGGGAGAGGCCACAACCTCCCTAGGCAATTGGTTCCACTGTCATACTTGAGGGAGCGCCTCTCCCTATATATGCCTGCCTGAGACTTGAGATCTATTGGAGGAGCCCTCCTCTGCATCTCACATGAGAGAGGGCTTTCTCTGGCTGTGGAATGCCCTGCCCTTGGAGGCCAGACTGGCACCGGCACTGGCTTCATTTCGGTGCCAAGTTATGACATGGCTTTTTAACAAAGCCTTTGATGGCTAAATTCACCAAGCCCGTACATAGTTTTAATTGGTCTTACTGTCTTTAAATTCCATCAATTTAGCTTATTAATGGTTTAATTTGTTTTTAGCTGTGTATATTTGTTGTTTTGTATTGTTTGCATGATTTTATCTGTACGCTGCCTTGAGATCCTTGTGATATAGGGCGGGATACAAATGTTTTAATAAATTATACATAATTATTTAGATTTCCATAATTTATTCTGCTATTGGACATCAGGTTTATCATTTGGGGGGCAGGGGTGAGGAAGAACCTGCCCCTGACCAGCGAATGCTGAAGCAAAAGAGCATGCAAGATTTTGTAAGGGAACTGAGACCTGGAAGTTTTTTAAGGAAAAGCAAAGGCAAGGAAATCTTCGATGATTTAGATATCAGGTTCCACACCATTCTGTTGAGTCTACATTTCTGTAGCAAATACCAAGCTGTGCAGAATATACACAGCTCTAATTTAGTTTCTGCAGCAATGTTGAAACTTCAACCCAAAGGAACCCAGTAGGCTCTTGGGGCTGAAAATCTTGCTCACTTACAGCACATATATACAAAATGTGAGAGTGCTGGGTGGGTGGAAGAGCGAGATCCACCTAATTTTGGATTTAGACCTACCCACCCCTGGATTTGGTCTTGCCAACTTAGGTTAGCACTTTCTACACAAGAGGTAGGCACTCTAGTGTCCTTCAGATGTTTTTTCGATCACACATCTTATCAGCCCCCGCGAGCATGGCCAATAGTCAGGAATTATGGGAGTTGTAGTCCAAAAGATTGGGAGGGGGGCACTAGGGTGCCTATCACTGGTCTAAACTGGCTGGCAGGGACTTTCCAGGGCTTCAAATGAGAACATTTTCCATCCTTACCTGGATATTCCAGGGACTGAACCTGGGATCTTTGGCACACAAAGCATGTGTTTTACCACTGAGCTACCCTCTCTCCTGACTGCAACTAATTCTGAAGGCCTAGTTCTCGCAAAGACAGTGTACTTGTGTCTGAGCAGTAGCGTTTAGACAACAGGTGGGAATTGTGAATGAAAGCTCCTCCACCCACAAAAATCCCCTGTACATAGAAAACTAGATGTAAGGGTGAAGGCTTCCAACCTAGCCATTTCCCTAAAGTGCTAGATTTCTACCTGTAGGAATCTTCCCAACCACCACCCGCCCCATGGAGGAGTATTCCATTGTGGAAGGCTGCACCTGAAGTTTTAAATGGTACCACCCAAACAGAGGTTTACCACCTCAGCTGAAAGTCCTTCTTCTAGGGCTCTCACACTTTCTGCTTTTCCTCCCATACTGCTGGTGCAGCTGTTGAAGGAGTAATGGGAAGCACCTTTTCCAGCAGCCCAGAACCACAAAGGAAATAAACCCCCAGGCGGCTCAAGCAACTTCCTGCATTGCCAACGCAAGAAACCTTCGGCATTTTTTTAACATTTACAATTTTATTTCCCAAGAGATGCTCCCTCCCAGATTCATTCCTCCCTCCCCTTAACCATAGAATCATAGAATAGCAGAGTTGGAAGGGGCCTACAAGGCCATCTAGTCCAACCCCCGGCTCAATGCAGGAATCCACCCTAAAGCATCCCTGACAGAGGGTTGTCCAGCTGCCTCTTGAATGCCTCTAGTGTGGGAGAGCCCACAACCTCCCTAGGTAACTGATTCCACCGTCGCACTGCTCTAACAGTCAGGAAGTTTTTCCTGATGTCCAGCCGGAATCTGGCTTCCTTTAACTTGAGCCCGTTATTCCGTGTCCTGCACTCTGGGAGGATCGAGAAGAGATCCTGGCCCTCCTCTGTGTGACAACCTTTTAAGTATTTGAAAATAATGGATGATTCCTGCTCACCTCCCGTGGAACGGCCTATTACAGGGGACTGAATGACTATAGAGAAAGCGCAATTAATAACAGGAGGGGAGAAGATGGCAGCTGAAGGCACATTAATTATGGTACAAATGGTAGCTTTTGGAGAAGCTGTTACAAAAAAGAAAAAAGAAAGAAAGAAAAAGAACCAGAAAACCTACAATGTGTTCAAGACTGGGATAGAAGGAGGCAGGGCCAGATTAAGACCAGGTGATGCTCTAAGCACAGTCCAATAATGGTGGACCCTTCCACCGGTGGACCCTTGACCCTTCCATTGCTTAGCCGGCAAGACAGTAAGACTCAATAAGTGCTGAAGGTGAAATAAGACATTAAAAATCAGTTTTCTTCAAGGCCACCCCTCCCCCATGCCAGAACACGCAACTACATTAAATATAAACTGTTTTTTGTTGGGGTTTTTTTTGGTATTTATTGAACACTAAATAGCAGCAAGCATCTGTTGAGACAAAGGTCGTCAGAAAGTTATTTCAGATGTCAGATGACATTGTGGGACACATAGAGCCTAAAGCTGGTTGATTGGGTGTAATAAAATAATGCACAAATAATAAAAAATTACCGCTCTTAGAATATGCTGCTAGGCCCTTTCTATGAATCTGGAATTCCTTAAAATTAGATGGCTATGGACTGGTATGCTGTGGTGCCCCCCATTCCCTTGGTGCCCTAAGCACGTGTTTATATTGCTTAAAGGTTAATCCAGGGCTGGAAGGAGGTCATCGTAACACTATTAAGATAATACCGTATTTCTTCGATTGTAAGACACCATCGATTGTAAGACGCACCCTATTTTCAGTACCACCAACAGAAAAAAAAACCCTAAGACACACCCGTGATTCTAAGACGCACCCCATTTTTAGAGATGTTTATATGGGGAAAAAAGTGTGTCTTAGAATCGAAGAAATAGGGTAACACACTGGTTATGAGCATAATATTAGTGCATCGAGCTAAGCTGATTGGATAACAGAAGAAGAAGTTGCTAAACTCTCTTGACTGCAGTGGGTATTTCCACTGCACTGCATTTGTTCTGCAGCAGACACTGCAGTATGTTAAAGATGCTAAACAGATGTAAGAAGTAAACTCCTGCTCTTAAAACGATTCAAGGAGAACTGGGAAAGGCAGTCCCAGTGATGGAGTACAAACGGAAAGAAATGCTGGTGGAAAGTAAAATCAGATCACCAAATGGAAAAGGGAAGAGAGCCGGCATGGCGTGGTGCAGTGGTGAACTTGTCAGAATAGGATCAGAGAGACCTGGAGGATTTTCAGACGGGCAGGAAATCGTATTTCCTTACCGTTGCTCCGCTTCCTGGTTCTCTTCCGTAATAGGGACAAGCAGAATCACATGGGGAAGAAAGCAGTGACCACGTGTCCCATTCAGTTTAGTGGGACAGCACCCTCTAGTAGGTGTTTTATAGTGCAAGTTCTCCTGCACACAGCAGGAAATAGTGACAAATATCGCTATAGCTCAGAAAAGTCAGGTTTTCGTGGTCTTATTTGTGGACAGAAAAAAAGAACAGAAGGAGCAGGAGATGTGCAGGAGGATCACTGCGTCATCAAAATGACCCACGAACATCCATGAGTGGCCAGTCATGAGCGTGCTATAAATCACTCTTTAGAAGAAGCTCCTGGATCCAAGTCCCTACTCAGCCGCAAAAACTTAGTGGTTAACCTTTTTGGGGGCAGTGGGCACACTTGGAATTCTCAGCAGTCTCATGGGTGCTCTCACAAAATGGCTGCCATGGTGGGCATAGCCAGTCACAAAACATGCATTTCCCAGAAAGCAAACTGGTAAGATGAAAAGAAAAGTAACTTGCCCAAGAACCTATGTAGACGGCAGAGATGGGGGTCTAAGCTCCAAAACACAAAACCATTCCTTTGAAGAAAGGTGTCTCTGGGAACATTGGTGTCCCTAGGCATTATCCTGGAGACCACAGGATCAGTCACTCTCTTTCAGTCTAACCTACCTCACAGGGTTGTTGTGAGGATAACAGGGGGGCAGTCGTGCACATTGCCTTGAGTTCCTTGAGAGAGGGATAAAAATGACATAAATAAATGATGGTTCATGGAAAGTGTCATTGAGGCCACTGGCAACTAATGAGTTTTTAAATGATTTTTGTTTCATGGTAAGGAATCATCTTAAGGTATACCCAAGCAAAGAGAAGCTCCATGCATGGGTCATCATGCACAACTACTGGGTGTATACGACTGGTGCACCATCGTCTTCCGTGGCAAACATAAACATGTAGACGATGTTACTTGCATTTTCAAACATTTGGCTTCACAGTTCTGGGAAGCCTGATGGGGCTAGGGTTCCCAAAGGCTGGAAGAGTACATGCTTTGCAAAAGGTCCTTGGTTCAATCCCAACACACCTCCAGGCAGGGCTGGAAAAGACCCCCCCACCACCTATCTGAAACCCTGGACAGCCGCTGTCAGTCCGTGTAAGCTACGCTAACCTAGGTGGACCAGTGATCTGCTGCCCACACATTGGTTGCAGGAAACATCCATGTTTTGTAACATGTGGCTGTACGTGCAACAATCGTGTTTTCTGCATCGACTGTGCAGTCACCCTGCGAGAGATTAATTTGCCTGTAACATGCAGACTTCATAGTTAAGGAATTCCCAAAGGAATTTTATGCATTTTTAAACCTAAGAATTTTAAGATGCTATGATTGTTATTTTAATATTGTATTGGTTTTATATGCTCTTTTAACTCAATTTATGTATTATATTTTATTTAGTGTTGTTCCCTGCCTTGGTCCAGAGGGAGAGTTAGGTAATAAATAAGTATACCATCATCATCATCATCATCATCATCATCATCATCATCTTTCGTTCCACCACCAACAGGGGCCGTCTTCTGAACGGCCAGAGTGGCTGCTTACATTACAGAAGGCTGAGAGATCAAAACAGCATGGGGGTTTGTTTCCCAAGGACTATTATTATTTGGTTTATTTGCCCCGTAGGCTCTGAATTCGCCCCTTTTTGTTTTTGCCAGCATAAAACCAACAGCTGAGCAGAAAAGGTCCCGACTGGTAATGAAAACCTGCGAATGTGTATGAAAACAGTGAGAGGAGGAAGAGAGGAGAGAAGGGTGGCAGCTGGTCGCAGGAGGAGGCGAGAGGTAGGGGAGCGAAAAGGAAAGAGGACAGAGCAGGGTTATTTATTAAAAACAGCCAAGTGAAACAAGGCATACGCAGGAATGAGCCCCCCTTGGAGAGACAGAAGAAAGGAAGCCCCAACAGTGCAACTCTGTGTAACTCTTTCACTGCTGATTCTCCAGAGCCCGTCGCCTGTCATCATTTCCCTGCAGAATGTTAAAATGGTGACAATGGAAGATTCTTTCCTCCTCCTTTTTTTTAAGCCCCTGTGGTGTGTGTGGGGTGTGTGTGTGTGTGTGGGTGGGTGTTAGGAAAATGAATGGCTTGGAGAGGGAGGTTTACATTTATCGTATCCATGTTTGGTGGTCTCAATCCAGACCGCAGTCCTGCACACTTACATGTAAGTAAAAAACACAGAGAGGGTGAGATACACGCGACATATTTAAGGTACCATGTCATTTAGCCCTCACCTGCAATCCTAAACACATTTACTAGGGAGTAAGTCCCAGGGAACACGTGAGTAATCACGCATAGGTTGCACTGTCAGCTCACATATGCACCTCATGTTACTTGATGCTCATGTTGGCACCCAGCCCACCCAAATGGAGAAAGTGAAACCTTCCCCACCACTTTTATCTCCATGCCAGCTGCACAAGCTTTCTGTCTGTCTGTCTGTCTGTCTGTTGTTAGAGTCACAAGAGCATGGCTACTTAGGAAGGAAGGAAGGAAGGAAGGAAGGAAGGAAGGAAGGGGCAGTGATTGAAACTTAGATGCATTTATTGCAGGAGGTTTCAGGCTGCAAGTACAAATGCAAATTCAAAGTCACATTCCACGCTGTGCTTTAAATCGCAGGAAGCCCGGCAGACAGCAGCATTATAATTCATATGCACATATGCTCGCAAAAGAAAAGGAAAAAATGTATTCAAGCAGGATTTAACTCTCCTCCCCTCTCTCTCTCTCTCTCTCTCTCTCTCTCTCTCTCTCTCACACACACACACCCCTGATGTGTTAAAGATTTCTCATGACACTTTTGTTGCGGTTTTATTTTTGACACACACACACACACACACTCCACACATAGTAACGGTAACTATAGAATCACGGCTGGATGGAGCAACAGTTGCTGAGGATCCAGTATCAGTATTTGAGTGTGACTGACATGCGGATGTCATCAGCGCAAGGCTAGGGAGTGGAAGACGGACACATGTCCGCCGACCATGTGATCTGGAGCCATGTGCTTGACAACAGTGACCAACCAAGGAAAATCTATTGTCATCAATACTCCGGTCCTTTGGGATTCCTGCTACAGAGTTTTCCGATTTGCACTTCCAAGCTCAAAGCTTATTTGATTAGATTACTATTAAAAGAAACCATTTATCTAACCGCTAAACTGGGGGGGGGGAGTGTGGGCTTGAAGTAAGGCAGAGTTTGGAGCCTTTGATTTACAAGCTTCTCTAAGACAGATGGGTTGCCACTGCTCCCATAAGAATGCAGCCATATTTCATTTACATGTGTTAATTAGCTCCAATGGTGTGCAGATTTAATTGCCTACTGCTTACAAATAAGGATCAGGTTAGACAAAAAAATTGGCAAGAGGCACTTTTATTTTTTAAAATCCATTTAGGAATGTTGTTAGATGCCACTTAACACACTTTAACTTCCCTTTCATTCCCACATTAAGGGTGCAATCCTATGCATGTTTAGAAAGAAAGAAGTCCTACAACTCCCAGCATTTAATGTCCTTGTGTTGCTCCTTAGCTTCAGATGCTACACAACAGAGCTTTTTTTTTTTAAAGGTACACAACAATGTATATACTAATAGTGTCTCCATTCTGGAGGGATCGACTTTCTTAAAATCCTTATGGGATTCCTTCCGCCCACCTCCCCGCCAACCAATATCTGGCTTGGCGTCATCTGATCTGAATTTTTCTGGTCCTCCGCAGAGAACTAGGCAGTGTGAGTCTGTTGCTTCTAACAGCGTGGCTTTATCTGGATGTCATCAGAGCACGGCAGCATGACTGGGAGGTGTGTCCGTGCACCCACGTCAATGGGCCCCGAGTGCATTGCAGGCTGCCAAACCATGTGACTTGGCACGCTGGGCTTGAATAAATATTATGCCACTGTACAGCAAGAAGAGGCCTGGATTCAGACCAAACCTGCATCAAAGCCCCTGAAGCTTTGGTTCGCAAAGGTTCTGTCTTGCGCTACGATGCAGAAAGCGAAGACTAGCACACCTCCAAGGGTCAACAATCCCCTTCTATTCTGCAAAACAGACCTAGGAGGTTCTGAGAGTGTGGAAGAGACCAACTATGTAAGAGGCCAAGGGTGCAGAATCTCATGCTCGGGGGCAAATACGGCCCTCTCGAGTTCCCCAGACAGCCACACACCCTCCACCCTGTATCTCCTGACTACTGATCCGTTTATTTTCCAGGTTTATCCCACCCACCCCGCTTCAAAATGGTTGAAATGCCTCTCCTGCGAATTAGTTACTGGCAGTAAGTGCTTGGGACCGCAATACCTGATGGAACGCCTCTCCCGACATGAACCTACCCGTACACTGAGCTCAACATCTAAGGTCCTCCTCCGAGTGCCTACTCCGAGGGAAGCTCAGAGAATGGCAACAAGGGAGAGGGCCTTTTCGGTGGTGGCCCCCCGACTGTGGAATGATCTCCCCGATGAGGCTCGCCTGGCACCAACATTGTTATCTTTTCGGCGCCAGGTTAAGACTTTTCTCTTCTCCCAAGCATTTAATAGCATTTAACAACGCTGTAAATGGTTTGTTAGTAGATGGTTTGCAAACTGGATGGTTTGCAGTAGATCAGCATGCATGTCTGACTCCCAATCATTTAACAAGAGCAACAATGGGAAAAAGCTTCCATCTCTTCTTGCCTCCTAAAAAAAAGTAGGCTGCAGAAAGGAAGAAAGCTTGAAGGGGGGCGGGTAACCAGGAGTGGATTTTTGTGTAGAAGCGCTGTGAGCCGCTGGGCTGCTCGTGTGCTGTGAGGCAGCCTGTTCCTTAATTCTAAGTAGATGTCTGTCGTATGGATCTGGTTGATGGACTTTGGAGTTCTTGGAGGGGGAAAACCAAATAGATTTGTCATAAGAGCCATGCTGGATCAGACCAAGGATCTATCTGGTCCAGGATTCTGTTCACATAGTGGCCGAGCAGCTAATGTCTGTTCAGCCCTGCAGTAGGGAAATCAGTGTACCCCGAGGTTATCCTGTCCCCCACCCTGTCTCTCTGTCTCTCTCTCTCTCTGTCTCTCTCTCTCTCTCTCTCTCTGTCTCTCTCTCTCACACACATACACATACACACACACACACACACACGAAGCTGTTCCAACAATAGGGTTGCCCCATTTTTATCTTTACAAAAGCCATGTAGTACATCAGGCTGAGAGCGCGTGCTGTCTTCCCCAAAGACACCTAGTAATGGCTGAGCAGAAATCTGAGATCAGGCCTTTGGGGTCCAATGTTCAAGCACTGCCCCTGACAAAAAGGCCATTTCTACATCAGCCCGAAAATGCAGTCTGGTCACAGCCGAGTCCCTATGCATCCAAATGATGCACAGGGACTCCCAGGAGGAAAGAGGGACGAGAATGGGTTTTCCCACGGATAAGTACTTCCTGGGAAAACCCAATTCTTCCCGCGGCCTTGGGATGGTCCTGAGACCGCGGGAAGTGTGGCCACCCATCCTGGCTTCTTCCCTCCTCCCCACAAGTAGTGGTGAGCAATAGAGGGAAGGAACCAGGCTGGGAGGAATTGGGGGTGGGGGGGAGTGGGGTCGGCCCTTTTTTTTTTAACTTACGTTTGAGTTGGAGCGCACGTGCATGCAGCTCCTTTAAAAAAAAAAAGGCGGGCACAACACCCTCCTTCCTCCTGGGATGTCACGCCCACATGTGGACTAAGGGGAGGATCTCACGATCAGAGAGAGAGAGAGAGAGAGAGAGAGAGCGCAACAGGAAAGGTCTGCGAGGATGGAAGAAGACTAGGTGAGCCAGGAAGCAACTCTTTCCATCTCTCCCTCCCTCCCAGCCTCTGGCCTTATGCAAATTGTTGTCCTCTTCCATCCTCATTTTTCATGATGCAATTCCTCTTTTTCTGGCAATTCGTAAGTAGCCACCCTACTATTTGATAGTAAGCCCACATGCAGAGACTGTTCTGTTTCTTATTGATCTGTAAGCCTTTTTAGCTGAAGAATAGGGCAAAAATACTTTAAATCAATAATAATAAATGAACTGCCAAACTGGCACAATCCAGAAAGCGCCTTTACAGTGCAGTCCTATGCAGGTCTACTCAGAAATAAGTCCCACTGGATTCAATGGGAACCATTACTACAGCCCCTGGTCATATTAACAGTATTTTATCTTAAACCGACACTAGTGTGTATACGAGTATAGCTAGAGTGACCAGATACAAAAGATGGCAGGGCTCCTGCAGCTTGAACTGTTGTGATGAAGAGGGTATTTCACCAGGTGCTGTATGCATACAAATGGCACATGCTGAAATTCCCTTTTCTGTTCAACTGTTAAAGATACAAGAGCCCTGTCCTCCTTTTCATATTGTCACCCTAACCAATACCCTACAGCGTCAATCTATTTGCCCTCTCAGTTCTATGAGTTTTTCAAATAACAAGAGAAGACAGTAGCACATTCTAAATACTATTTGTTAGCGAGCGAAGTTTGGTATAAAACTTTGAACCCAGAACAATCCAAAAGGAAGACAAATTCCACAATGCAACTCATGCTTTCCGAATGCTGATTACAGTGAAAAAGAACACTGCCATACTTTTCTCACTATAGCCATGTGCCACAACAATTAATCTAGGCTGACAATCATTACCCAGAGGACCTTCTCTTCTGCCGCTCCAGACTGGAACGGCCTGCTGGGAAAGATTTGCCAACTTAACAGTCTTTCTGAATTTAAAAAAAGCTATAAAGACCGATCTCTTCCGGCAGGCCTACCCAGCCAAATTTTAGGATGCCTGGCTGTTATTTTAATAATGTTTTCGTTTTATATGTTTTTAATCAGTTTTATGTATTTTATAGTATTTTTGTATTTGATGTTGTTCCCCGCCTCGATCCAGAGGGAGAGGCGGGTAAGAAATAAATTTATTATTATTATTATTATTATTATTATTATTATTATTATTATTATTATTCTATTTAGTACTGGGATAACATCCTGACTTGTCATCCTCCTGATCAAACGAAGGTCTCAAAGTTAAACCGGCTATTTCTAAGGCAGCCTCAACACCCCTCTTCCAAGGATGGCTGAAAGAAAAAATGAACCCAACCCTGTTGTGCAACACAAGGAGTTGGACCAGACAAGCCGCTAAAGGTTTCTTTCACGGCAAACAACCCCATGAAATGCAACTTGAGTCTGGCTGCGGGGTATTGGGAATGCTTTGACATCCAAAACCCTGATATGCCCAGCAATTTGTCTTGCACACGCAGTGAGTTATATCCCTTCTTCGTAACACAATCTCAGTTTTCTTTATCTTTTCAATGCCAGGTCTGCCTTCATGACACCCTTCCTGGAAGCTCGGGCCAGACCCCAGACTCAAATAATCCACTGGCAGAAGCCTCAGTCAGGAGGATAGCAGGGACATAGGAGAGCCATTCCTAGCCAACACATATTGCTCTGGGGCATTGCGATCCAGCCCGAAGCCTGCATGGAGTCCTGCACCTGTGATATATCAGGCAGCAATTCATTCTGTGCACCAGAATCAAGAGACAGCCAAAGCAGCCACCTAAGAGCACCAACCAGGGCAGCAAGGAAGATGCTGTTTTAATATATCGCCTCAGGTGCTGCGATGCCAAATAGTATTATCTCTTGCACCGTGCCTGTGACGCTTGCAATGTGTTTTGAATCCCCTTTGCTGGTGTAAAACGCTCGCCCTTTCAGATTCCATTTATGTCCCAGGGTGGCTGAGCTGTTCGGGTCAGGCAGCTCCGCTCTGCCGATGCTCACGCTGTCGCCCAAAGCCACGCTTCTCCAGCTTCGCCTTGTGTTGTGTGTGCTCATATCATATGGCTCATTTGCCCTCCCTTCATGCCTGAAAGGACTCCGCAGAATGAGACGGGAGAGATTCATTCTCCTTGCGGGCAACAGGATAGATAAGACCGAGCCAGATTTTGCTAATGTGCACACGCACGGTTTTCACCGAACGCCTGTGTCAGCTCTGTTTGGTCCTCTGTCTCAGCTTAAACTGGGATAAGAAATAACATATGAAACTGAGTCAGATCATGAGCCCATCTAGCTTAGTAATGACCGCTCTGACTGGCAGCCGTTCCCCAGAGACCCGAGCAGGGAGGGGTCTTTCTCAGCCCTCTTAGCAGCACTTCTCTTTAGCACAGCCTTTCTCAACCTGAGGCGCTCCAGATGTGTTGGACTACAACTCCCAGAATGCCCCAGCCAGCTGGGGCATTCTGGGAGATGCAGTCCAACACATCTGGAGCACCCCAGGTTGAGAAAGGCTGCTTTAGCACATGCGTTTCATTTGGCCAGCTGTATTTACTACCCCCGCCCTCAACCCAAACCCCAGTAAGCAAGAAGCTTTGAGAACAAGAGTCTGCAACCAACTCACAGAGAGGGAACAAGGGCAAATGCTTTCCACTCCCAGCACTGACACCAAGGAATCACACTGCTTTTTAAACCTGAGTTCAAGCAGCACCATGTTGACCCAACCTGTTCTATTTCAATTAAGACACTTCTCCCACTGAGGAGTTCATAGAGCCGGCCCCAACATTACACAAAGTGAGTCAGTTGCCTTATTTTTTATTTATTTTTATTTTATTATTGCATTTATATCCTGCCTTTTTTCCTGCAAGGAACCCAAGGCGGCGTACATAATCCTCCTCTTCTCCACTTTATCCTCACAACAACAACCCTGTGAGGTGGGTTGGGCTGAGAGTCTGTGACTGGCCCAAAGTCACCCAGTGGGTTTCCATGGCCGAGTGGAGACTAGAACCTGGATCTCCCAACTCCCAGTCTGACACTCTAGCCACTACACCACACTGCCTTAGCCATCAGTTGCCTCAGGTGGTATGGAACGGGCACTGGTGGCAGCCCCTTGACTATTCCCCAAGGTAGCAGCATGCCCTGCGCCCACCTCACCTGCTGCCCTCAGGTGAGGTGGAGGATACTGCCCCATCAATCAGTTGGAAATGAAATTTGACGGTCCGTCTGGTGGGCTTCAATAGGTGGAATGTGGGAGGAAGGGGGAAATCTTGTCTTTCATCTTAGACAGCAAAGTGTCTTGAAACACCCCTGGGCATTCACACAAGCATTTTGTGTAAAAACAAAACAAACCTCGGTGTCAAGTGTGAACAGATGCAGTAAGAGGATAACACCTACCCCTTGTACCCTATCTGAGTTGACTCTTGTTCTCAAAGCTATTTACTTATGGGTGGGGTGGGGAAAGCATGTATATTCTTACAGGAGTCTATACACCAGCCTTCCCCAAGCTGGTGACCTCCAGATGTTTTGAACTCCCAAAATTCCTGACCATTAGCTATGCCGACTGGAGCTGAAGGGCCTTGAAGTCTAAAACATCTGGAGAGCACCAAGTTGGAAAAGGCTGCTGTACACCATGATACTTCTTAGCAGCTAGGGCTGCCATGTCTGCTAAGACTAAGAGCCTGGGAGAAAGGGGTGGAGCCAGGTAGAGTAGGGTGGAGCCTAGCAACGCCTGAAAATAGGAGAGTGCATCACCTGGCAGGTCAGGGGACAGAGCCTGGCTGTAATTGGTGGCTCTGGAATGGAGCTTGATGGATAGAGGGTGAAGCCAATCATAGAAGCTCTCATGTTAAGCAGGAAATGAGATGCTGGCTGGGGAATGCTGGGAGTTGTAGGACTTTTTTCTGTCTAAACATGCACAGGATTGCACCTTAAGACTCTGAAACCAACTCTGTCAACACCTTTCAGCAGGTACTGTAACTACAACAATGCCTGCTCAACCACTCGCTAGTGGGAAGGAAACAGTCTCATATTCACAACCAAACCACTGTTGTTGCTACACAAATTCAAGGATTCACTCAGATTACCCCATCAACATACCCAGTGGTGGTAATATTTTACTACTAAGTGGACTTTTATCCAACCATTTTCTGACCAGAATTGTTGCTAGGCTCTTAAAAGTTTTAGGGCCCAGGCTAAAATAATGGGATTAAAATAAATTATACAATTAATTTGCACCTTGACCCAGATCATCCCAAGCCTTTTCTAAGCTGAATTGCCATGCAGGGGAAGATGAGGGGTGGACGCATGTGGAAAGGGGAGAGATAACCCTTCCTTCCCGCATTTCGTTCCCCTTGAAAATGTCCCCCTTTGTGGCAAACTTTCTTGGGCAATAAAGGACAGAGCTTTCTGGAATAGATTTAGAGCCCTGGGAAGCTGATTCAGGGCTGTCCCACGCCTAGCGACGCCCGTTTCTGACCATAATTATAACGTTGGTGATATGATTTGCAAGAGTACATTCATGATCAAACATGACAGCAGTTATCAGAAGTAGTTAACAGTAATGAAAGGGAGTGTTATACCACTGATGGTTAAGAAAATAATGCCAAATGCACAACCAGATATTGCTAGTATTATACCACCCATGGGTATATTTTATCCGATTGTTATATCTTCTCTGATTAACTCTTGAGGGTGGCAATAGGCCCATTATAAATTTACTAAGCTTTAGCTTACTTGCTGTTTTAAGGTCCTAATTTAAAACTGTCTTAATCTTATCAGGACTGTTTGACTGTATTTATGCCCTGCTTCTAGGCTTCTAAGCCATCTGTGCTATGAAACACAGCTTTAAACTTGATCACCCTTCCCCAACGTCTACATATGTTGGACTACAACCTCTATCACCCCCAGCCACCACATTCCCCCATTTTTTAGAATATAAAATCTAGTAGTTATTTGGTTCCATCTTAAGACCTAATCTGGAAAAAATACAACCTTCCTCCATTTTCAGGATCCCTTTCCTGGGAGATATCAATATGCTTTATTAACCCCATAGTAGCTGCACGGTGGCGCTGCATTGCTTATAAGACACAGCTGCCAACTCTCAGCCACATCAGGCTTCCCCGCCCCGAAACTGTGTGTTTTCAAAGTCTTGATTTACTGCGACTTTTTGATTTGCCCCAAGTTCACCACGTTATTTTCCAGCTTCAATTTGGGTTATCCACAAGTGGCCGTAGCTCTGGGTGAGAGAGGGAATGCAGGGCAGGGGGGCGGGTTTGACAAGAGAATGGCGGTTCTGAGGTTTTTCCTACCCAAATAGCCCACACTCCTTCCTGCCGCCTAGCTGTTTCGTTTTTACCTTGCTGCAGGGTTTTGAGCAAATCGCCTTCCAACATGGCATTGTATATACACACTTCTGGACAGCTCAATTCAGAATTCTCTGAGACATACACAAAATACATAGGCAGCTGTCATGGTTCATTAGCACAAAAAAAATTAAAACCCACAGTAGGACAATACCTTCGTTCAGACAAACAGGCATTACTTTAAATGTGCGTCTAGCAATTCCCTCCCCCCACCATTTTTACTGTAGAGTAGGCACAGTGGACATGATCCAGATCTTAAAAGCCCCCCTATCTCCACACAAGGGTCCCAATCTAAACTGTAGCCCTGGACCTACTCTAGAGCAAAATTGGGGAAAATATAGCTCCTACACACAGTTATGTCTGATTTGGTTCCAACATGTAGCAAAGTACTGATCAGACTTTCTGACTGATAGGGGCTCCTTATGGTCTCAGGCATTTGCATTGTGTAATATGTTTGTTTTTTAAAGCCACCTCAAACATAGCATGAGGCAAGGTATAATTGTATAAATAAATACTCCTGCTTATCCAAGGCAAAGCCATTTTGGCTGCATTTAAAACAGTTCTTTGTGTAGTGAAAAACACAGACTAGACTATGAAAAGCAGACTATTACATTAATTAGCACTCTTCATAATTTTTTCTTTTGGATTACTATCCAAAGGTCTTCAAGACAATGGGCTCATTATACTTGTTAATGTATCCTTGGGCAATAAATCAATGGAACTTCGTTCTAGATTGCAAAACCCAATTTCACTTTAGATCAGAACTGTCTAACAGGAAGCTACAATTTATGCCCACGCTGCATCTGAATGTAAATAGAGGAATACTCCATCAGGGCAGCCTAGTCACTGAAGACATGGACCAGGATCGCATTAAGACGTTGCAATCAGGAATTCTGCCTTAGGTTCACATCTCCATGTTTCATCCACATATTCTGCAGATGTGATTCAAGGAGGTACCATGCTCAAATCTTGGTAACCGCCATTGATTCGCTCTTACAAAGAGCTGGCTATCAGGCGCCTATGGAATCATACTCAAGAATGGTAATGAAGTCGTGATAGGGCCGTTCCGGGCCGAAATTAATTCTGCCAGTGCACATATACGGCCTCTTCTTGCTGGAAGGAATGTGAGGCAATGCCATGCAGCCTTTACATTATCTCCAACAGTTCAGCACGATTATCTCATCTTCTAATTCCAGTTCACACACTGCCACACAGCTGTTTCTTATTCTGGATGTGCTGCCGACATGTACAGAAACTGATTAGATAGCTGGGCAGAGTCCTAAAGAAGTCTTCACTAAAGACAGACACACACACACACACACACACACACCACAAACACATGCCTTTGCAGCTTTCACCTCTGCTCCACCAGGTTTCTGCCTCCACTGGGCTTTGCTCTCCCTTCTGACAATCCTTCTCTTTGTCTCCTTCCTGCATCCTTGATTTTCAAAGCCAGGTAAAAATGGGCAGTCATTCAAATAAAGTCTACTAGATGCCACCAGTTTGTTACCTAGGTGAAAGCACCTCAAATTCAGAGGATGCAACAGGTCCATATCCCTCCATTATCTGTTTGCCCAGGGAAAATGATAAGGTGACTTTCTAACAGCCAAGGCACGGGTCATCTTGTCTTAAGTCTGACCCATACACTCACCAAGAGGTGATCTTTTCCCAGTAGTGGAGCAGCAACCATTCATGTGTCCACCATGTATATTGTCACACAGGACAATATGCATGTATATCCCTATCCTTGTATGCCCAAATCTTAGAATCTTTCTTCTCTCCCACTTTCTCTCCTTTTTGGGGGGGGGCGGGGAGAAGGGAGATTGTGTGGACTGGACGAATGCATGCAACATTCTGTGTAAGGATGTTGAAGAGATCCGCAACAGATTTAAAAGAGTCCAGATTTCTATGTATCCATTTTTTAGATTCCACTACGGACCAACTTTTTCCTAGTCACATGGACTTGCACATTTATTTTAATTTTTTTTTACTTTTGGGTGGGTGGGGAGTTGCGGTATTGCGAACTGATGCTAATGTGTAGTTGCATAAAGGGGGTACCAAGTTCTTGTACATTCCTAAAATAATCCAATTCTGTCAATGAGTGGACAATGGAACAAAAGATGCCCAACAACCCGGAAAGCACAGATGGAATGGATTTAACAGAATCCATACATCCCTAATTCTGTACTCCAGCACTGCAAATATCATTCTCTTCAGCCACTCTTTCACCATTTCTCTCTGCATACTATAATGTGCTAGCTGCACTGATTATCTGTATGTTTCCGAGCCCAATTCAAAGTGCTGATTTTGACCTTTAAAGCCCTAAATGGTTTGGGACCAAGTTACTTGAAGGACAGTCTTCACCCATATCAGCCTGCCCACGCTTTAAGATCCAAAGGAGAGGCCCTTCTCACATGCCCACCAGTGTGAGAAATTAGGTGAGTGTCCACACAGGAGAGGGCCTTCTCAGCTGTGGCCCCACACCTGAACAAACTCCCATCAGAGGTCCACCATGCACCATCCTTGCAGACTTTTAAGAAGGCCTTAAAAAATTTTATTTTACCATGGCCTTGTCACACAGAGGAGGGCCAGGATCTCTTCTTGATCATCTCAGAGTCCAGGACAAGGAATAATGGGCTCAAGTGACAGGAAGCCAGATTCCGACTGGACATCAGGAAAAACTCCCTGGCTGTTAGAGCAGTACGGCAATGGAACCCATGAGGTGATGGGCTCTCCCACACGAGAGGCCTTCAGGAGGCAGCTGGACAACCCTCTATCAGGCATGCTTTAAGGTGGATTCCTGCGTTGTGCAGGGGGTTGGACTCTACTATTCTATGATTCTCATAATGAGTACTGTTTTGCTGCTACTGGCCTTGTTGCTCTTGATGATTTTATTGTTAGCTTTTATTGTTTTAACTGCTCTTTTGCTGTGTATGTTTTTATTATTTTTAATGTTTTAAACTGTTTTTATGTATTTTACACTTTGGGAGGGCTTCTGCCTTGAAAGGTGGCCAAGAAATGTATTAAATGAAATAAATAAATAAATAAATAAATAAATACATGTCTTAACAAAGGAAACAAAGGAAAGCAATGTCAGAGCTATTACAGGGCTGCAAGCAGGCTTCAAATCACTGATGCCAGATCATTCCAGCAGAGTGTCCTCTGCACATGTGCAAAATGGTGCAACTGCCATGCAGACTGAACCTGCCCCCACCCCCAATCTTCCTTGCTTCTTGACAGTAGCAGTCAGTGGATCTGTCTCTTTCCCGGTGACACTTAGCAGCACAGCCAGGAATAGCAGCACAACCCCAACCTATAAGTAAGGACAGGCACATCTGTCACGTTTCATTCTGCTTAATTCCTCATTTTTCCTATGTGGTTCATTCTGTTTTGTTTCTACATCAGTTTGCAAATTTGTTTATTAAAGTCTGCCTGAAAATGTGTATGTATTTTAATGTGCATTTCTCAAATTGTACACATTTTGTACACATTTTTCAAATTATACCCATTTTTTGCAGGCGATTTCCCCCATGATAAAGCATTCTTATGCACACTGTTCTATAATATATGCATTTGTGTGTTCACTTTTCTGTACTATATGCATTCTTTAATGTTGTTGGGGGGAGGGGGGATGTGTGAACCCTGATCACATTCTTTCGGGAAGTGCGAATATCGACATGTAACTGCGTCCCGGTTCGTAGTGCAAATTTGGCAACTTCGCGTCAAAATCAAAACTTAATGAATTGCTCCCCTTAATAGTCTTTCTGAATTTAAAAAAAGCTATAAAAACGGATCTCTTCCAGCAGGCCTACCCAGTTGAATTTTAAAATGTCTTAAAAGGTTTTATGTTTTTAATAATGTATTGGTTTCAGGGCCGGCGCCAGACTATATTGTGCCCTAGGCAGGCACGTTCTGAAGCCGCTGCCCCCCACTCGCTCACTCACCGCCCCCTCACTCACCTGTCCACCCGCTCGCTTGCTCACTCACTGCTCCCCCCGCCCGCTCACCCGCCCACCCGCCGCCCCCCGCCCGCCGCTCCGGCTCCCCCCTCGCTCACACGCTCCGGCTCCCCCCATCGCACGCCCGCTGCCCCCACTCGCTCGCTCACCGCTATGGCTCCCCCCTTGCTCGCCCGCTCCCTCCCGCTCCCTCCCGCTCCCGGCTTTGAAGCCAGGACGCTGGGGTTGGGGGGCGGGGCAGAGGGTTTGAAGCGGCGCACCTGGAAGTGGCTTCCTGGGGCGCCATACTGAAGCCTCCGCCTCCAACCCCAGCCTCCAACCCCAACCTCCGCCTCCAACCCCGCCTCCAACGCCCAGGCTGGGGCGGCGGCTTTGGAACAGCACACCCGGAAGCCGCTCTAGGAGAGCAGCTTCCGGGTATGCTGTTCGGTGCCCTCGTTTGCTTGGCGCTCTAGGCGGCCGCCTGAGTTGCCTCTATGGCAGCACTGGGCCTGATTGGTTTTACATTTTTAATCAGTTTTATGTATTTTATATTTTTGTATTCAATGTTGTTCCCTGCCTCGATCCAGAGAGAGAGGCGGGTAAGAAATTTATTATTATTATTATTATTTCTTTTAATGTTCACTGTTTTTAACTTTTGTAAACCGCCCAGAGAACTTCGGCTTTGGGGCGGTATATAAATGTAAATAATAATAATAATAATAAGAAGAAGAAGAAGAAGAAGAAGAAGAAGCTATTGCCTGTCATTTATGCTGTTGGCCAGAACTTAAAGCACAATGAAAATGTTTCATTCCTTACTTTAAAAGGCTCCCCTCTCTTACTCTTTTTTCCGGGATGCTTCACTTGTTCGATTTCAAAGGCTGAGCGACTCTGTAGCGCCACTGTGAAGTGAATCCCTTGCCTCTGCCACCTTTCACGTACCATTGGCCCCTTTGATTTCCCTTGATTTCTTTCCCTGAGTTCAAGGTGATCTATTTTTAGCAGTGAGACTTGGGCGAGAGAAGCGTTGCTATAGTGACAGCTAGCAGACACAAAACCCAGGCCCCACTGCAATTCCTCGATCTAGCAAATTAATCCAAGCCCGTTGCGGGGGGGGGGAGTCAAAGGAAGAAAGGGATTCGAGGACATCCAGGTTTTGCTCAGTAGGAAGTCGGATGTAGACTCTGCCAAGGCGCAGAGGCTAGTGGGGAACTAGCAGGGCTAGTTCTCATGGATCAGGAGGTGTACTTGTGCCTGGGCTATACTTTTTCAAGCTACAGGCGGGGAGGGCCCTCACGTGACCAGGTGCTCCTTCATGCCAAAATAAATGAAATTCCCTGCACGTTGTAAACGAAGTGTCAGGGTGTTAAGGATGGGCCATGGGCAGATGTCCGAGGTGAGCTGGGCACCAGGAACCAAAAATCATGGGATGAGTAAGAGGTCGGGACCAACGAGCAACTGGGGGCCAAAGGCCAAATCAAGAGCAAGCCATAACTCAAGGCCAAAGAACAACAAGCAGATATAGGAACACACCACAATGCAGGAAGACTTTACTGCTCAAGGAAGATGCAGCTGAAACAGGTCAGCCCCTCTGTATGGCTTCCTGCCCAGGACGATCCAACGACCAGCTGAAGTGAGCGGGGAGCCAGCCCAGGGCCTGAAGGCTCTTCACTGAAAAGCTGCAACCCACAGTTCTGTGGTTCATCACATGAAGCAGCCACATGCAGCTACTGGCACACAGAGAAGGGTCTAGACAGAGTAGGCAACTCAGTACCCTCCAGACATTTTGGACTATAGCCCCCATAATGCTTGATCATTGGCCGTACCGGAGTTATACTCATGGAAGTTCTACTCCAAATCAGGCTACCCACCCCGGGCTATACCCTTCCCCTTGTGCCAGGAGCAACTGGAGCTGTGTATGGCTGCCCCATGTGGTCAACCACTGAACTAGCCTATAGTCCTCCCCCTGACATGCTAGTTTTCTATGTGCAGGGCATTTTCTGTATACTAGCTGTACCCGGTGTAACATACGCCGTTGTAGCATATCTTAAAGTTTATTAATTAAATATCATCGCAGTGGCGCGGGCTGCTTGAAGACCGCCGATACAGCGCCGTCTGGCAGACCTGGGGGGCAGGGAGGTCGGGGGAGGGGGAGCAGGTGACAGCCTTGGGCCGCCCGCCCAGCTCGCATGAGATTAGGCCAGGGTCTGGGCTCGCAGCAGGCGAGCGGCCTCCCATCCGGCCACCAAGGGCCCTGGCAGTGCCTCGCTCATGATCTGGACCCTCTCCCTGGGGTTCCTGTCAGCCTTTGGCTGCCCACCCCTCTCGCATGAGATTAGGCCGGGGCCTCGGCTTGCAGCAGGCGAGTGGCCTCCCATCCGGCCACCAAGGGCCCCGGCCGTGCCTCGCTCATGCTCCGGACCGTGGCGCTGCCCCCTTCGTGGGGGGGGGGAGCAAAGAGGCAGAAAGGGGGTAGGATTACCTTGAAAAGCCTGGAGGAGTCGGGCGAGGGGCTTAGCAACCTGTATCAGCTGATGTTACACGTTGTTACTGTTGCTTAGCAATCTGTATCAGCTGAAGCCTGTACGGAAACATACCTAAGCGTTTTATATATATAGATATGATCCTCCATACAAAAGTGTTGACTAGGCCACATCCAATGAGCATTACACAGACACAAACAGGCCAGAAATGGAGATTATACATTTTACAAGTTCCAGAATGCAACTTTTCCCACCACCATCCCAGATAGAAGGGCATGGTCTGTTATACTGTTAGTTTTACCCTACCCTGTGCCTGTTTGCATTTGCTTCCCCTCCTTATTGTTTTACCATGATTTAATTAGAATGTAAGCCTAAGCGGCAGGGTCTTGCTATTTACTGTTTTACTGTTTTACTCTGTACAGCACCATGTACATTGATGGTGCTATATAAATAATAATAATAATAATAATAGATTGGATACTGGCAGACAACCCCACATATGCCACCTGAACTGCTGTGGAAGTAAGGCAGGATAGAAATGTAATCAGTAACCATCCCAATACTTCCAACCACCCCAATACTTCCAAAGAAAGCCAGACTATTGCTCCATCTAGACCAATGTTGTCTACTTTGACTGGCAACGTCTCCGCTAGAGAGTCTTCCATATCACCTCCTATCAGAGAACCCTTTTCCTATCAGAAGATGTCCGGGATCGAGCATTAGACCTTCAGTATGTTCGACCACTGAGCTATGGTGCTTAGGGCAAATACAACACAATAATACAAAATATACGTGGATTCATACGCAATGTACTAGGCATCATTTAAATATACTGCTAATGTACTATACTTTGAAAGCAAAGTAAAAAAAAACCTTTGACCTTTGATAGTGTTGAATTTGAAACCGCCAAAAAACCCAAATAGGCCAGGGAGTGAGATCTTCTGTCTCGGGGCTATATGCGGACCTCAGACCTCCCATGATCCAGAGCAACTCCGTGAGAGGATAAAGTGTCCAAGAACCTGCCTAGGAATCATTATGCTCACGAGCCCATGACCTTTTTCTCAAGTCTGAACAAGCTCTTTGCCCTTTCCAAGCCAAACAGAAGTTGAAAAGTGATGCAAAATATATGCAAACTTGTTGAATTAGTTATTCAGTTAATTCAGTTAATTAGTTAATAAGTTATTCAGGTCACAGATCTCAGCGCTTTCCGTTTCTTTATTTAAAAGATCGATGGCCTGCCTTTCCACTAGATAAACGTCCAGAGTGGTACAAGTTGGTACAACACATGAGTTACTTTGATGTGCAATGTTGATTTTGGGTTTTTTAAATGTAGAGAACACTTCGAGCATCGTCAGATGAGCATTTTATCACACACTCGCTACTGCAAGTGTGCACGTCCTTTAGATGACACCCGCTTCCCGTGCGCCTCCTGCTCATTTTTCCGTGGCAAAATTACCCCCCTAAAATCCAAGTTTTTTTTAAAAAAAAACCGGAACGTGCCACAATCTCCTGCTGTGTGCATTAAAGTAGCATGATAAAAACAGCCCCTGAATGGTCTACATGGTCTTTGTTTACTTCCTCTTTCCCGGCCGAAAAGAATGAGGAACTATTAAGGGACAGAAGCGGGGGCGTAGAAGCGACAGTAAGGAAATGCGATTTCCCCCCACATGATGACGCTCATAGAACAGCCAACTGCAAAAGAAGACAGGGCTCCCCTATCTTTAATAGTTGCACAGCAGCTGGAATTTGGCCACTTTGTCAAGCTGCCTCTGCTGAAATACCCTCTTCCACGCAAAGCACAGAAGCATCTTTGCATCTGGTCTGGATGACTTTAAAAAGCAGGCGCTGCAGTCTTATGCTCCTTGAAAACTTGGTGGCCCTTTAACAGTAATTCTGGCCGCCCTGGGCTATGTCCTGTTAGACAGGGTACTTCCATGACCAGGTCATCTGAAGCTGCTCCAAGCTCGGCAGAGCTGAATGTCAATTGCTTGCCATTTTAGCAATAGGTTGTCAGAGAATGTACGTGCAGGTTTGTGGGTGCAGTTTATTTATTTATATTTATATTTATTTGTTTATTTATTTATGACATTTATATACCGCCCCACAGCCGAAGCTCTCTGGGAGGTTCACAAAAGTTAGAACAGTAAACATTAAAAAGTATACAAAATTTAAAAACCATCAGAAACATAAAAACAACAATATCCATTTAAAAAATGGAGGTGGTCCAGCAAAGTGCCCACCCTCCAAGCTTGCCCTTTGCACGCAATTTAAGTGGAGATTCAAGTTTATGCCCATTGCTCAGTGATAAAGCCCTAATTCAGGGACTAAAGGTTAGGCAAATATTTTGCTGTTCTCGAAATATTCATGACATTCAAAGCACTTTGAGAGAAGAAAAGTAAAAGCACCCATTGAACTTCAGACTAATAGCAGGGAAGAGGGAAATCTGGGGTCTCTGGAAGCACATCCTAGGGAAAAGGAGGTTTCATACACAGCCCTGCAATCCATCACACCTTTTCCTTTTAAAACTGCAACCAGCTGCTCTAAAGCCCCCCAGCCTCTTCCCAGGCCCAGAGTTGTCTGAGAGGCAAGATTAATTGGCATTGACCAGCCACTGGTGCACATTTTCTGAAATTGCTGTCAACTCAGCAGGCGGGTGGCTAATGAACAAAAGAGCTAGCAGGCACTGATGCTGCAAACTGCATTACTGAGCCCCTCTTCCATTGACAAAACATTTTCAAATGCAAGCACAGGTGTATGTCAGCTGCACGGTTCACCCCACAGTGCTGGGTACTGATGGAGAAGCAGGCTCCTTGGACACATCCCCATCTCTAGAGATACTTGTTTTTTTCTACAAAAGGGAGTTTTGGCTGTGAATGTCCCAAAAACACACATACAAAGGCTGCATTCGTATATAATGCTAAGCCATGATTTATGCTAATCATGTTTTATTGCTTTATCTTGCAGATAAGCCAACAAACTACAGCTTGTTGTCCCTATTTTTTATTTGTCTCTCACGTCCATTTTACCAACTTTCTGTTTCAGGCTGCTCTTGATAGCAGCCTCTGCTTCAAAGCAGACAGCAGTGCAAACAAGACAGGGATAAGCCATGGTTCTGGATTCAGACATCACAACAAGCCACAGTTTAAACAAGCTGGACGCTGGGCCTGTTCAGACGACACACTAAGCCACGGTTAGGCCACTTACTGTTTTGTAGCAAATGGTTAGTGAGCATGTTTAAACCATAATTATGCATGGTTAGGAATGGTTCACACGACATGCTAAGCCATAATGTTTAGCTCAAAATACTTAACCACCGTGGCTTAGCGTGTCATCTAAATAGGGGCTTTGTAAGCCAGCAACAAACTATGGCTTCTATTGTGGTTTGTAGGTGGTTAACAAACCATGGTTTGTTTGTGTGGATGGGTTCAGGCACAACAACAAGCCAGATTTCAACAAACCACACCATGGCTTAGCATTATATGTGAACCAGGCCAAACTTTTGAGAGAAGAAGCACAAAGACTGGAAAAACAGAATGCAGCAGATTATGTGCAAATAACCAATGTAAATCAAAATCTATGCTGAGAAAAGCTGTCTTCTGCAAGCCGTATAAATGAAGCAAATGTTTCCCTAATTCAATCATCAAGTTCTAATTCAAGTGACAATGAGCTACGAAAAGTACAGAAGACACACTCATTATTCACTAGCTTTCTCTAGACATTGGCTGCAAACTTCATTGTTATTGTTACATTATTATCCAGCCCTTTCTCCATAGAACTCCAGGCCATCTACATGGTTCTCATTCTACCTATTTAATCCTCACAACAACCCTGTGAAGTAGGTTAGGCTTAGAAAGCAATTGGTCTAAGGTCACCCAGGAAGCTTCATGGTTGAGTGGTGATTTGGACCTAGGTCTCTCTAGTCTGGCACTCTAAGCACCACACTACTAACTTTGCAGCCAAATGAACTAAAAACGTGCCCCTTCCCCTCACAAAATGAAAGCACAGAATGCTGAATTCTGCGCCCAATATCAGAATCTGCAGCTTTACTAACTCTGAAGATAAAGTAAAGGCGCAGCGTATATACCCTGTGCAAAACCACATCTAAATGCTATACCAAAGAACGTCAGACGCTTGCAACCTGAACGACACCATATCT
Source organism: Elgaria multicarinata webbii (assembly GCF_023053635.1). Taxonomy (NCBI): domain Eukaryota; kingdom Metazoa; phylum Chordata; class Lepidosauria; order Squamata; family Anguidae; genus Elgaria; species Elgaria multicarinata. Next base: position 38,242,262 of record NC_086171.1, on the reverse strand, counting down.
TTGTTTATTGTGCAGTTTCGTTCGGTCCTGCTAATCCATGGGGAGGGGAAACTAGCTGTGCGGAGCATCAAAGCTCTACTTCCCACTGCTGGAAGTCTAGCTCATCCCGCCCCCAACTGGCTTCTGAGATTTCACCAGGCATGCTTTGAAGATTATCTCTGCAGGAATAAAAGCTAGGAATTGGCTAAATATCACATCCTTCCAGTGCATGTTGCTGCTATCATCGATGCATGGACTGTAAGACTTAGGCACATGACCTTTCAAGCGCATGGCAGCTACAGCTGGGTGCAATGAGCCAATCTGGCCTCAGCTTGGCACATACCCAGTAAGCACAACTCTGCCTTATCTTATGGGCCACTGTCACAGGCGCCAAAGGTGGTGTGTTTGAATCCCTGGATCACCGCCGGTGTCAGCAGCTGGGTGTCAGCATAAACAGGTGTGTCTTTTTACACTCGATGTTATGCTGAACTGGATGTCCCCCAGATGTTTTCACAGCTGCAGCATTCTGGGAAGAGACTATCACCCACCCACCCCATGATGAGTTCATCAGAGGAGAGCGCCTTTCACCCAAGTGTCATTCAACCTATCCCTGAACAGATGGTGCCCTTTAAAGGGCAGAGATATTACTCTCATCTTGCTTGGAACAATAAAAAACAAACAAACCAACCAATAATGCCCCCTTGGGGAAAGCAACTGGGAGCCGACCTGCTTTCAAAAACAACCGGCCATAGCAAGACTCAAAGGGGCCCACACACTTTTCTTAAAAGGGCAACTAGCAGACTGTTCAGTGGTTTTTCTAACTGGGCTTTCCTGGGGGAACCCTCAGGTTCTTTGGAAGCTCATCAGATATTTTTCAACGAGAACATCAGTAATGGCAAACCCACTCCTCTGAACATGCCCATTAATACCGATCTTCCCTTGCAGTCTGGGAGTGCTATTAACCACTGGGAGCATGCTAGGGCATGCCCTGAAGATCAAACTGTACAAGATGTTTGAAGATCCCACCATTCAGCAACGTTGGATGGGTTCTAGTGCTATGAGACAGGAAGAAAAAGTGGTTCTCTCTCTCAGCTAGAGTACTTCAACCTTTGACTTTTCTCTCTCTTCTGCTCCCTATATTCAATCCGTAGGCAAGTTTTGTGGCTCCTCCCTTTCTAAAGAGTCAAAGGGTAAAGGGTCAATGGAGTCTGGGTCTGTTCTGAATGACCAAGGCGCCACTCTGGAGCACATAAAGTGCTGCCTCTGATCATATGCAAAGTCTCCTTTACTCGCCTCTGAGTAATCATAACCAACCTAAGTCCACCTCCCTGCTGTGATGAGCAGGAAGGACTTCAGGGAGAGACCGTAGCTCAGTTGTGAAGCATGAGCTTTGCACACAGACGGTCCTAGATTCAATCCTTGGGGTCTCCACTGAAAAGGATCAGGTAACAGGTGAATGGAAAGAGCTCTCCCTGGAAAGCCAATATCAGCCAGAGCACACAAAAATACTCTGGATAGACAAATGATCTGAACTAGTATATAAAGCAGCTTCCTAGGTTCTAGGTTCAATGGTACGATTTTCAGACAAGGTTACATTGTTGTTGTTTTCTTTGATAAAAACTATGTATTTATTATTTAATTTATTTATTCATTAAAAATATTTTTAAGCCCTTCATCCTGGGATATCAGGAAGGTATACAAGAGGCATAAACACACACACACACGCCACAATATAATGCAATGCAATCACACAACATCATAATAAAAAGAAATCAAAAGTCTAAAAATTAAAACAAATTCCATCCCTGAGCTCCTTCAGATGGGGGAAACCATGTTCCCCCTACCATCACGTACCGTTGCTCTGCTCCCCGCTTCACTTCCGCATTGGGGACGAGCTCAAATTACATGGGGAAGTGTGCAGAGACCACGTGGCCCCAATAGGACAATGGGAACAGCGCCCTTTATAGGGTAACTTTCATGCACATGGCAGGGAACCCTGACAAATCCCGACTTTTTTTAAAGTTGGGTTTTCTGAGGCTTATTTTAAAACGGGAAATCTGGCAAGCGGAGTGGGAGGCGCACGGCAAGATCGCTGCGTCATCAAAATGTTCCGCAAAGAACCGTGAGTGGCCAGTTGTGAGCGTGCGATGAAACACTCCTCTGATGACACTCTCTGCTGACTGCTCCAGCCCATCTGACTGCTGAGTCCTGTGAAATCTTTACACTCACAACTCATATGGAGATGATAAATACAGACAGATAGATGGCTGTAGAGATATACACTAAATTTAACCTTGGGGTGTGTGTGTGTGTGTGTGTGTGTGTGTGTGTGTATGTGTATGTATGTATATATATATATATATATATATATATATATGAATCGGGATACTTTTGGCTGCTTAGAAGCTACTTTCTAGGAAGAGGCTAAATATACATGACTGATTATAAAAATAATAATTTTCTAACCCTGTGATCTGGAGCAGAGGCTGATTCGGAAAGGCACCTGCACCCCTTCATTTAGGAGGCCGGTGTGACACAGAAAGGAGATTTGGAACACACACACACACACGAGAGAGAGAGAGAGAGAGAGAGAGAGAGGATGGATGATGGGGACTACATAGACCTCAGTTAAGACAGCGGTCTATGTTCTGTGATGATTGGTGTGTGTGTGTGTGTGTGTGTGTGTGAGAGAGAGAGAGAGAGAGAGAGAGAGCGCTAATGGAATTTCTCTGTAGTAAATGTGTTGCTAATTCTGCTGCTAATGGATGCCACCGAGATATGCTACGCAGCAAGAATAATGGAAGCAGAAAGATTCTTGTGAGCTAACAATGTTGCACGGATTGCTTTAGAATTTGCTCTACAAAGTCAAGGCAAGGTGGGAGGAGGTTTCAAACGGCAGGGGCCATTTGGTACGTTCTGGGCTGGGAGTTGTAGGACAGAATGTTTAGATAGAAAAAGCTGGGAATTGTGGGACTTTTTTCCTGTCTAAACAGGCATAGGATTGTACCTGAAGTTATTTTGTACATGGAAAGCACTTTTGCCAATGAAATGAAGTGCAGTTCCTTTGCAGGCTGCCATATGTGACGATCACGCCCATAGGTTTTTAGCAACTCACAGGATTGCCACAGATCCCACATGCATATTGCATATCCTACCTTACCGTCCTCCTGATTTGCAACACTTCACTCTGCTAAGGCACAGAGCACTGGTTTTCAAATGTTGTTTCAGGAATACAGAGGAGTGTTGGGTGTGTGCAGTCTTAAGGTGCTTGCAGACAAGGCTTTTATCATGCCAGCACCCTGCCCCATTTATAGAATTTTAAAGGGGGTCCAGATGACCGATGATGATGTCTTCCACTCAAAGCCCTCCCATGTTTTCCCACTGCTTCTTCCCATCTTCCTTCTTAATAGGGGAACTCTATTAAGTAGGGAATACCTGCACAATGCCTTCTGACTGCTAGCGCTAGGACCTCACCATCTGGAAGTATTCTTAGCCGTATGGGCTGATGGTAAAGCCCAACATGACTGGCTTGCACATTATTGGAACTGAGCGTATGTCCTAGTATCCTCTGCAAGGCACAAAGACATAATAGCAGATATTTTTTATTTATTTATTTATTTATTTATTTTTATTTCCTGCCCTTTTTCCTTTTAAGGAACCCAAGGCGGCATACATAATCCTCCTCCTCTCCATTTTCTCCTCACAACAACAACCCTGTGAGGTGGGTTGGGCTGAGAGTCTGTGACTGGCCCAGTCACCCAGTGGCTTTCCATGGCCGAGTGGGGACTAGAACCCCGATCTCCCGACTCCTAGTCCAACACTTTAGCCACTACGCCACACTGAATATGAATATGAATGAATATGAAGCTAGAAAATTGGAAATACACTAATCAGCATCTCTCTGATAAGAACATTGCGCTACAGAAGCAGCACAAATGCATGGCCAGAAAATTCCCTGGCAGGATTCCCCCCCACCCACCCACTCCACGCAGAATTAGGCTGCCCGTCAGGTGGAAATTATGAGACACCATTCTGTCATGCCCAGAGGATACACTGAATGCTTTTCCCAGGTCAGGATATGCTTCTAGGACACTGAGCATCTTTATGCAAAATTTGCTCCCAAGTGCAACAGTGAAAATGCACACGTTTCACAGGTAAACTGCGTTCCTTGATTCAACGCGTTAGCCTAGCAACAAATGTCACACAAAGCAAAACTGGTTGTTTAACCAAAGCTGTATATATACAACCCCAGAATGATCAAGAATATGGGAAAGGGAGTTGAGAAAGGCAAAGAATGGTACTGAAAACTCTTGATCACTTATTTCAAACAAGGAAGGGCTTGGAGGCATTAAGCAGTTAATCAAGGTGATTCAACTATCAAATTGCTCACTTTAGAGTCTTTCGATGTGAGGTTTTAGGACTAAACTAGTTGTGCCCTTTACCCATCACAAATTGTCAGCACAGATAACCCCTCTCCCTCCAGATTGGGTCCCAAGTGTGGAAGGTAGGAGGGGTTCAACCCTTTGGCTCCTACTGCCATCCCAATCCAGATCAGCACCCAACCACACCACACACACACAGTTGCATTGCCAAAAAAAAAAGTCCCACGTCTTTGACTTTGAGTAGGAGTCATTCCCTGGAAAGGGTGTTCAGCCCTGATGGTGTCATTAAATCATCAACGTACACTGCTTAAATTCAGGTATTATGCTTAAGAAGGTCTTCTGTGAAAATAAGCAATTCTTTTAGTGGGTCTTATTTAGTATAGGGGGAAAAGCTATCTTCAGGGTACATTTTAGCCACCATATAATCCTTTAACTTGTTTTAAGCGCTAACAGGCCCGGATACAGAATGTACAAAGCAAATTGCCCCTGAGCATGTGTAGAGTGCCATCTCCTCACCTCTGCATAACCACAAGTATTGTCTTCCCATATCTGGGCTAGCTAGGAGATTCCTTGGGTTGGATTACGTTGTTTCTAGACAAACATCTCTTTTTAGAAAGTATTCACCGTCTCTCTTCATTAACTATCCCCACCATGTCAATTGTGTTAAGACACTGAAACGCTAATCAATTGATCAAGCGATTAACAAAACAATAGTCTAAAAATCCTTGGAGAATGGTACTAATTTATAACCGAATTGTTTTAAGTTGCTGTGATGGCACCTAAAGATTCGGGTTCAGGAGCAGGCCACAACTAGAAGATCACCTTCTGTGGAGCCCAGGACTTTTCACAGACACAGTGGCAAGAAGCAGCACTGCTAAATCAGCGATAGTCATCAGCGAGTATGGCTTAGCGCATTTGTGCAAAGCTCTTGAACAACACAGAAATGGATGGAGAAGGTGTGTCACACAGTTAGAAAGCATGCTTGAGATATTTTGGCAATGATAGAGGTGGCCAAAAATGTGCCCGCCTTACATGCGTGATAACTGCTAGTTACCCTGGGAGTAAGAGCTGCAGGGTGGGCACACACTCTTGCTTCTGCTATCAGCCCAGGAGATCATGGGGCTGTACCTCATGCCTCCCAGGAAGAACATCATGGCAAGTAAGCACCATGTACACTGATGGTGCTATATAAATAAATAAATAAATAAATAAATAAATAAATAAATAAATAAATAAATAAATAAATAAAATAATAAGAAGAGACCAAGCTGGGCAGTGAAGGTGCAGCTGCTCCTTTGCTAGCTTTCCTCTTCCCTCCCCATTCCTTTTTCCTTTTGTGTTGTGTCTGTTAAGAGTGTGAACCTGCGGACAGGGACTCTCTTATCTTTTAATCACTGTACCACAGTTAGAAAATGTTAGGCATTTTATAACATCATTATCATCCTGGGGCATTTCAACAGGATTGTGGCAGACAATGAGAATGACAGCAAGCACAGAAGTAGAAACCTATCTTACCACTGCAGCTATGTTTCTGCATGTTGATGTGTTCCCTGTGGTAGCTGTGCATGATCTCGGTACTGGCAATGAAACCATCTTATAAAATAGGAACCCCATTGTTGCAAAGTGGGAGAAGTCTTTTGAAGGGATCAGTCAACATCGAATGTCCAAGTCATCAAAGAGCTCTTGAACTTCTTCAGGAGCCCTGGTTTAAGGAGAAGGATGACGGCTCCATAACATGCCCATGGCTTTCCAAGAATTTTTTAAAAAGGCACTTGTGAAATGTCCTGGTCTTTTGCCTGCCCATACATCTTAATTCTAAACTGAAACTGATAATCAACAGGCTGGGAGAACATTATTGAACATGCTTATCTAAGAGTTTATGCTTTTGGCGGGTGTATGTGTGTATTGGGGGGTTGTTCTTACTCACTTTAAAGCAATGTAGAAAGCAGCTTAAATGGGGTGGCCATATGAAAAGGAGGGCAGGGCTCCTGTATCTTTAACAGTTGCATAGAAAAGGGATTTTCAGCAAATGCCATTTGAATGCATGCAGCACCTGGTAGAATTCCCTCTTCATCACAACAGCGAAAGCTGCAGGAACCCTACCCGAGTGACCAGATACAAAAGAAGGCAGGGCTCCTGTTGTGATGAAAAGGGAATTTCACCAGGTGCTGCATGCATACAAATGATACCTTCTGAAATTCCCTGTTCTATACAACTGTTAAAGATACAGGAGCCCTGTCCTCCTTTCCATGTGGTCACCCTAAAGTTAAATCTCCTTTTGCCAAGCAAAAAATATTGCCTAAGCATCAACATTTAACAGGCGCCCACAGCACTTCAACAGCTGAATCCACAGTAAATCAAGACGCTCCGTACAACCCATCCACCACCAAAATGTGCCACCAATCCCAGATTTTAAGGTGCAAGGCTGAATTTGCCTACCTAAAAGGCCATGGGGTTCAGATTTGCGCCTCTCGGAGCTCCTGCCTTGATCCTTTCGCTTCTTGCTGCCTCTCAGACTGCCAAATCGCTTCATGGGCTAACAGCAGGCGCAAGCACCAGCAGCCGTCAATCATGCCCCTGTGTCCGGGAGCAAATGCGTTCCACAGGTGTACTAGAGGGCAGGGGCACACACGCCAACTGCAGTTGTCAACACAGGGGGGCCAGGGAGTCCAAGGAACAAAAATAAAGAAATCCGAAAGGAAAGGAAAAGTAAGAGAGCTGGCAGGTGCGCTACTAACAAAGTTAAACCTCCAGTTCAAGGCGTTTTGAGTCCGTAGATGTCTGCGCCTTAAAAACGGAACGTGGTAGTGACAGCAGCTTGAGAGTTATACATTCCTAATGCACAGCAACACGTTACTTTGCCAACATCTGTTGATATCAGAAGCAGCTGAACGCTCCTGTCCAACTCGCGACAGTAACGCATGTAGCTTTAAGGAGTAAAAAGCAGCCACCCCCAAAAAGCAGCAGCAACTTCAGAGGCTAAAGTAGAATTTCACCCAGCAGATCAGCTTCGACAGAAGAGGGTTGTGGCTGGATGATAAGCCGTTTGCCTCTTTTTAAATAAAACACTGGATAAGCCAAGTGGGCACGAGATCCCTTGAAAGTAATTGCCATGTGCAGTTCAGCGTGACGTCTCTTTAAAAAAAAAGTCTGTAAAAGGAAACCACCCCAGCGCAGACAATTCCTGGCACCAATTGGCCGGAGCACATTCTTATTATGACATCACACAACTATTTTGATTCATGTCTCCTAGGTCTTTGGTAGGACTGTTTTGCTGATAACCTGCCAAGCCCCTCTAGGACTAAGCAACAAGACAGTTAATGGGGAATGAGGGGCCGATCGTATCATGACAGGCAGCAGGGTGGATTTGATTTAAATCACTACTCAGAAAGACTCGATTTAATCATGTGACTTCCCCCCCCCCAAAAAAAGTGTGCTCTATTCATTGAATTTTTTGAAACTTAGCACTTAAGGGGTTGATTCTGTGTACATAGATTTGCAAAGGAACAATGGGACTGTGATCTCTGCAGACACAAATTCACAGTTCTGAGAACTGTGAAACCAAGCATAATATTATCACATACTGTGATAATATCTTCTAGATAGAAAAATTGCCCAATAATCTTACAGAAACCTCTGGAAGAGCACAACATTGTGAATGGATTAATGGAATTCATTTACCAAAAAATTTAAACATTGCATGAATATACAGCCTCATGCTACATAATTAAAAACTCATCCTTATTTCATGATGAATAACCTTTGGTCAATAATATATCTTAAATAGAAAACTATCTTTAGATAGATGCAATTTATTAAAAAAGATCCGATTCAAATTTTAAAAATCCGATTTAAATAAAAAAATCCATTATTATTATTATTTTTAAAAAAATCATTGATTTTTATCCACCCTGACAGGCAGGTACATCAGATCTTGGAAACCTGGTGAGGGGAGACAGACACCCTAGATTTTTACTTTCCCTCTATCCGTGTATCCAAAACCACATCTGATAGATTGCATAGTGCACAGCTGGATATTTCCAAATGGAGGTTTAGGGGAAAATGGCTTGAATATCTATATTCCTACAGTATGATGCAATAATTCCCAGTGTTCAAGTTTTAAAAAGTAAACTTGAAATGCAGAGACCAGATACATATATTCTAGATTAAGCGAGCTTTCAGGGGCTGCAATTAAAAATATCAAAACTAATACGGTACATGGGCTGAACTGGCATTAGCTCTTTAAGGAGCTGTGTCATTTACACAGTCACCCCCAAATGCATTGCTATACAAGCTTCTATTATTCGTAAGAACAACGCACTCACATGCACAGTTTTGTGCAAAGTGTGTCACAGAAATCCTTTCAACTACTCTGGTCAGGCAGGCTGATATCACTGTCCTCACACTACAAAACTGGGGAGAATGGGGCTAAGATGGAGAGACAGAGGCTTACCTAAGGCTGAAACATACATGTTGCACGTTAAGTACATGACATGTTAGCCCACAAGCCATTTTAAAGCACAAAAAGACGCTCAAGCGAGAGTGAATGCAGAAGAAGCAGGTGTCTAGCAAATTTTAGTAATGTTAAAAGTAAGGACCCCTAAGAGTAAATAAGCATTTGCAACCGCACAACAGAAAAAGCAAATTAGGGAGTTTTATCTTCAGTTAAGGATTAAGGACCCCCCTCTAAGGCACCCCTGAGGGTTCTTACTAGGGAATCTGGTACCAGGATCCCGGCACCTAATTCTTGTTGCTCTGAGTCTTGGCTTGATTCTTGTTGCTCTGCAATGCCACCAAGGGTAATGGCCATAAGGGGTACTGCAACTCATCTGAGCAGGCAGACCAAGTGATCTGGAGAACACACAGGCCAGATGAAAAAGGTGCAGTAGGCTTCCACGCCTGGCCCTCTGGGAACCTGACTGCCTGCTTGCCTATCCTGGGTCTGGTCTGCATACATAAGACCCTTAACATGTGAATTTAAGGATAAACCCACACATCATGGACACTGTAGCAGTGCAAAGTTTCTTCCCCCATGTTATACTTCATTGCTGGCTACTTGCAACGTTATGACCTCACATCCTGTATTTTGCTTTACTAAACGTTGTGGAGTGGTTCAGTGGCAGTTGTGCAGTGACTGCTGTAACATGTAATTTCAGTATCTCCCACTGAAATTAATGGGACTTTAAAATGCTTACCTGGCCAAAACATATGTGGTATTTGAGAGAGAGAGAGAGAGAGAGAGAGAGAGCGCAGACTGAGGGCACCTGTCTTCAGACATTTAAATACAGGGTTTGCTTTCTTATTAAAAGTGTTGGTAATCTATACAGCGTAACAGGCAAAGGAATCAGCCGGCCAAATAATAGCCTTCCCCAACCAGGTGTCCTCCAGACATGTTGTACTACAATGTCCATCACCCTCAGCCAGCACAGAGTGTGTCTTTGCTGCTTGGGGAGGATGGGAATCGTAGAGGGCATCAGGTTGGGAAGTCTGGTGGATAGAATCAATTATTAGGGATGGGAGAGAAATTCTTTTAGTTCACATTTCAATGTGAATGCACCAAATTTGCACTTCCAAACCTAAAGAAAAACCAGAATGCAGTTTGTTGTCAAAATCATTTTGAAATGTGCGATAAAGTTCACAAAAGCAAGGTGAAACAAAAGAAACACACATTTCTAAAAATACACAAAAAATGTGTATATTTTTAAAATGCACACAAAACAGCTTAATTCGATGCAGGGAAACGCACACAATTTTAAATGTGTGTGCAAAAACTATACACATTTCAGGGGAAAGTGTACAAAATATGAATTTTTTAAAATATACCCAAAATGTGTACACATTTTTATGCACACTAAAAAAATTGCAATCCAATGAGCAATTGAGATACAACAAACTTAACCGTGGGAAAAATGAGAACCCGAGTGAAATTGAGTTTAGCAGATTTGCCCATCCTGTTATTATATATTTTAGTCACTAGGTGGCACTACACTTAGTTGTATCAGGGTTGAGTCAGTTGTTTCCTGATGGTATTGTATTTTAGCTGGAGGAAGACAAGTCTCTTGCCTAGTTTCCAGAGTGGTGTGTCCTTTAAGCCTTGCATGGAAAATAATGTACTAGGAATATTGGAAGAAGGGCAGCATGAAGACAAAACAACCCTTTAAGTAGCTGATCCTTTGTTATGGATTATGTTCTGCTGCTACCATTCTTGCATTCGTATGTGCCTTTGTGTTCCTAGGGTTGAAGATGGCCACATTTTCTTCTAGATTCATTCTGCTTGTTGACCAGAGCTAAAGTGGTCCTTAATAAATGTACCATTAAGCATACAGAAAGCAAACCTAATGAGGACAAGTAGCATTAACTGATTATGAGTGGTCTAAAGAAAAGAAAATTTGGAAGAGGCAGAGATATACTGACCTGTGTTACATATTTTAAAGGACACCTGAAAGAATGAGTGTGGAAAAGGACCTGATTTATTATGGTTGAAAATTGATTAACTGGTCATATCCAGCCACTCATAAGCACATAGTGGGGTTATTTTCATTTACTACTTTTGGGGAAATGTTAACTGGTATGTCATTTATTTATTTTACAAAGTTAGGTGTCAGCAAAATATAGGCACTAGAATCTAGATGGAAAGCATTAGATACTTGTTGCATTTGGATATTTATTTTATTCGGTTATTTGACTTATACCCCACTTTTTTACCAAAAATGGCAATCTAAGCAGTTATAAAATCAGTTTGTTTTAGAATGCTGATGTAACTTGGGACTAGCACCTTAAAAGCAACTAGATAAGCCTGTATGTTTCCAAGGACACAAAAACTAAAGAAAATAATGTGTGAAACTATCTATTTGTTATCGCTTTTATCTTGCACGTTCATGCATTATAAACTTTAGCAGCTATTTGTGTGTGGAAGACTCTAATCTCCAGCATTGCTAAAAGATAGGAAGAGGGGGTATTATTTGCACAGAGTTGCAAGCAAGGAAGTAAAAAGATGAGGGAGAGCAAAGGAAAAAGCCTGCCGTCATTCCTGGGCGTAGCTGACTCAACGCAACTGCTATTCTCAAGATCTCAACTCTTAGTCCTCTTAAATAGAACTTCAATTCTCAACCCTCCATTTCATTTGGAGGAAGGCAAGAATAAAGCAGCTGAAGAATAAAGCTTTTTAAGGCAGGTCTGCTCACACAGGTAAAAGCAAGGAAGTTCTCGCAGTAAAACCTGAATGAAGAAGCATCACTGAAGCGTACCTATCTGAACAGGAGAGGGCTGCACTCAATTACAGGCAGAAACATTAATATTGAGAAAGCAGTCAGCTTACTTCTCGATATATACAGCGTCAAACAATAAACCGGAAATAGTGGATTTGATTATAGCAGCAAGAATAGAAGTGACTACTAAACAGAAAAAGTGACGTGAACCGTTGGCTGAACAGAGTTCAGAATTTGTTATATATGGTGAAACTAATTCATTTACAGCACATTCTTACTCAGGTCTACTCCGAAGTAAGTCTAATTGAGTTCAATAGGGTATACTCCCGGGTAAGTGTGTATAGGATTGCAACCTTCGTCCATTTTAGAGAATTCACAAAAAGGCTGATTAAGGCATTCTGTGTTAACTTGCAATTTATTCCTTACTTTTTGGAATACCTAGTCTTAGAAGAACATGGCAGTTGATATTTTATATTTTTGAAAGAAATCTATAGGATGACATTTTTCTGTTAATCAAACATTTGTATACATAGAACTCTAATATTTGGCTATAGAAGTAAAGTAATATTCAAATGAAAAAGACAGCAACTAATGCTAAGAGCACCAAAACATAATATACTCAGTAGTTGTTTTCCAGGGAACAGCTGACGCTGCCCCAGTATGCCAAATGGCCATTGCAAATGTTGACATGAATGTCATATGAGCCCTTCCTTACTTCTGGGATAAAAACCTGGGATATTCAGCTGATGCCAGCAATGACCCCTCCAGGCCAGAATATGATGTACACCTCCATGTTAAGTACCCTTACTAGCAGCAGGCAGTCATGAGGGCTTATTTCCCAGGAAATCTTTATTGGGTTTGGATCAAGGTCAATACATTCCTAACACCATGGGAGGTGTAAAGGCCTAGCAGTATTGTGTTTTAGCTCCCATGTCCCCAAGAGCAGATAATTAAAGGGAAGCACAGGGCAGCCTGGGCTCAGGAACAGAGGAAGCTAAAGAAATAATGCTGTGTGCTTAATAACGCAAAGTGGTCAAAAGGGTAGGAACAATCATACTTCTAGGACCGTGGGGGAAAGGATCAGCAAAAGAGGGGGGGTGATGATTTTTTTTTTTTCTAACAGGATTCTAGAGGTGCTCAAAATGATGCCGGGTCACTCCCGATTTTCCACTCCACTGTCACTACAGTTCACAGTTCTGGGGAAGGTTGCACAGGGGTCATTCTGAGCAGTTTTGGCAAGATGTGCAGAAAATACTCTGGCAGCCGGAAAGTTGTACACTTTCTCTCAATCTAGTTTGCAAGGGCAGTGAAGGCCCAAACAACCCTGAACAGGTTTTAGCAAGAGAGAAGAAAAAGATCAGGGCCTCCCAGGAGAGTAACTTAATAAGACGTTTCCATATTATGGCTTACGGTGTAGAATCTGGGGGGAAATAATCTCAGCCCTTTGGAGCATTTTTTCTTTCTTTTTCGGGAGCTGATCTAAAAACAGAGGGATCACAGAACTGTGATGACTAGAAGGAAGCACTCATGCAATCCAAACCCCAACAAGGCTGAAGCCAAATAGCCTAAAACACATTAACATCTCTTCACAGAAGATACCCCAACTGCTTGGTCATTATGATCGCTCTTTTCTGCATGCAAAAATGACAACAACGCAATCCTATGCACATTGATTCATAAGCAAATTCCATTGTGTTGAATGAGGCCTACTCCAAGGAAAGTGCCCACCGGATTGCAGCCTTTAAGTCCTACTGAATTCAATAACACTTACTTCGGAATAAACATGCCAGGACTAGACTGGCACCATTCTCTGTAGCTTAAAAAAATGCCTCTCTGTGTGTGCATTTGTGTGTTTTTATGATGACTTTCCAAATACAGTCCACACAGCCACCTGAGTCTGAAGTGCTAAAGTCCAGAAACATCCAACCTCGCGTTCCCTAAAGAGTTGATCGTCTCAAAGCCCCTGGAGGTGGAATTGAGGCTTCTGTTCTCATAGAGCTACAGCTTTCATTTTGACAGGTGAACCTGATTTTGAGACTGCCAAATTATTTAATCATAATATGACGCAAATGAGTAATCCCATAAATATCACTGTCAGAGGGATTACTCGTCCAGTAGTATAGTATATATTTAGTTGACCATAGCCCAACCAGGCCTGGGATCTACCACCTGCAATTGTCCATGTCCAATGCAGTTTCCGTACAGAGTGGACGGTCCACCTCTCCTTCCCACCACAAGTGCTCCTGCTGAAATCTGCTCCCCTTTGTTTGCATCTGTTGTGGTGGTAGCAGGTTCCCCCCTTGAAGTGTAACCTGCAGAGGCTGTAGCATGTAGAGAGAACCAAATTGATAACTAAGCTTGGGGGATTTTTACATACCAAAACTTGGCCAGAGATGAAGGGCGATCCTTGTTCCTTCAGCAGTTGTATAGAAGAGGGAATTTCAACAGAGGAAGCTTCATATTGGGGGAGCTGGAGGAAGCTGGTTGAAATTCCATCTTCCGCACTGTTAAGGTTACCCGAGCTTTGTCTGCCATACTCCTAACTTTACCAGGATACTAGGAAACATCCAAATAGAGGTCTTGCCAACTTTCAAAACTGAGCACAGGAAAGGCTTGGCATAAATACCAAAAAGTATAGTTTTGTCCACAGTGAACAGTCTGAGACAGACCATGTGGTGTAGTGCTTAGAGTTGTGGACTATGTCTACTCAAATGTCTACTCAGTTGTGAAATTCACAGGTTGACCTTGGGCCAGTCACCATTTCTCAGTGGCTGTGTTCAGAAGACACCTTAAACCATGGCTTTAACAATAGTGAATAAAGCAAAAAGCCATATTCATCATGGTTAAAGCCACGGTTTATTATTTATTATTTATTTATTATTTATAAATTACATTTCTATACCACTCAATAGCCGGAGCTCTCTGGGCAGTTCACAAAAATTAAAAACATTCAAAGTATAAAACAGTAAAATACAATATAAAAGCTCAACCAGGTAAAAACAGCAGCAATGCAAAATTACAAATTTAAAACACCAAGTCAAAATTTATTTATAGACTGTTAAAATGCTGGGAGAATAAAAAGGTCTTTAAATGGCGTCTAAAAGCATATAATGTAGGTGCCAAGCGAACCTCCTTAGGGAGCTCATTCTACAGCCGGGGTGCCACAGCAGAGAAGGCCTTAAGGTGTCTTCTGAACACAGCCAGTATAATTTTCTGTTAGTACAAAATATGGCAACAAGAGTTTTGACTGGAATCGGCTTCTGGTCCATTTCCGGACTCAATTCCAAGTCCTGGTTCTGACCCATAGAGCTCTACATGGGCTCTATAATTTTCCTTACAAGATCGTTTTAAGGATAAAATGGGTGACAGAGGCGGGTGGGGGAGAAACCAATGTACACCAACTTGAGCTCTTAGGAGAAAACGTGGGATATGAATGTAATTATAAATAAATAACCTATGCCACATACATAAACTGATGAAGTAGCCACTTTGCACAAGAGATTATGTCAACCTTGCCAGGAGATTCTCTCTCTCTCTCTCTCTCTCTGTATGTGTGACTTTATAGCTGAAACAATGTCCCTCCGTGAAGTCTTCCAGTCCAAAATTCTCAACACAAAACACGATGGCAAGAGACAGGGGGAAGCAGAAAAGGGAGAGGAAAGAAGAAGGGTTACTATCACAATAAACCAGGCAATTGGCTTCCATGACTGCGTAAGTTATTCTAACAGTTCAAATAACACCAGTATTCTAAGAGAAACAGAGTCAGCTGGAGCTTTTTGCATACTTTAGTTTCCACTCCCTAAATCGCAAAGTCAACAATAGCAGAGATGACAATAACCATCTTCGGCCTGATGCGGATGGGTGGTTCCCCTCAGAGAGAGGATTTAGAAACTGAACCACGGAATAACAGAACCAGACAGGCCTGAAAATCAATCATGTTGGCATCAAAATTTGGAGATAAAACATGGATGGGAAATAGTTTCAGGGACGGGAGAAATGACTCTTCCATCTGATCTTGATATCCTGTAAGGACAGGAGTTCTACATCAGCTGCCCAGTTCCATTAAAATGTATACATTCCAAGGCTAGCAGGATAGTCAGAAGCCATCATTATTGCTAAGCCTCTCTTCCAGCTCACTTAGGCCGTGTCTACACCAGCCGTTTATTACAGAATAATATCGAAGTAGTCCCTACCGGGCGACATGATGCACACAGCCGATCCTGTTGTGATCTCAGGTCCACCACTCAGTTATTCTGGGATTTTGCTGACTGGTTTTGTTACGTTCCCCCCTTCTTTTGCTACAATCCTGAAGTCCACAGCTGGTGAGCCCCCCTTTGCAAGATCGTTGCTGTTCGCCATGAGTTCTGGGATCAACGAACAGCCAGTGACCTGTGAGGGGGATGTGCATGGGTATTGTTGTAGATCACAAGCTGAATATGAGCCAAAAGTGCAATATGGCTGCAAGAAAAGCAAATGCTTTTTTGGGCTGCATTAACAGAAGTATAGCTTCCAAATCACATGAGTTACTGGTTCCTCTCTTTTCGGCCCTGGTTAGGCCTCATCTAGAGTATTGTGTCCAGTTCTGGGCTCCACAATTCAAGAAGGATGCAGACAAGCTAGAGCATGTTCAGAGGAGGGCAACCAGGATGATCAGGGGTCTAGAAACAAAGCCCTGTGAAGAGAGACTGAAAGAACTGGGCATGTTTAGCCTGGAGAAGAGAAGACTGAGGGGAGACATGATAGCACTCTTCAAATACTTAAAAGGTTGTCACACAGAGGAGGGCCAGGATCTCTTCTTGATCATCTCAGAGTCCAGGACAAGGAATAATGGGCTCAAGTGACAGGAAGCCAGATTCCGGCTGGACATCAGGAAAAACTTCCTGACTGTTAGAGTAGTACGACAATGGAACCAGTTACCTAGGGAGGTTGTGGGCTCTCCCACACTAGAAGCATTCAAGAGGCAGCTGGACAACCATCTGTCAAGTATGCTGTAGAGTGGATTCCTGCATTGAGCAGGGGGTTGGACTCGATGGCCTTTTAGGCCCCTTACAAGTCTACTACCCTATTTCTTCGATTCTAAGACGCACTTTTTTCCCATATAAACATCTCTAAAAATGGGGTGCATCTTAGAATCGCGGCTGTGTCTTAGGGTTTTTTTTTCTGTTGGTGGTACTGAAATTAGTGTGCGTCTTACAATCGATGGTGTCTTACAATCGAAGAAATATGGTATTCTATGGTTCTATGATTCTATTGGCGTGTTTCATCACCAAGTATCGTTGTTGTTTTTTAAAACACAAAGACGGGATGCCCTACCTGCGCTGGTTAACAATTCCCAAATACAAGAGAGCATTCTCACTAGCCAGACTTAATGTCCATCCCTCTAAACTTTTAGATGGCAGATACAATAAAATTCCACTGCTCAACAGATGCTGTCCTTGTAAAAATACTGAGGTGGAAACCATTTCACATGTGTTACTGTTCTGTAGATTTTATCAAGGGGCTAGGAATTATCTTCTGAACCCCATTTTACAGTATTTTCCTGGTCATCCAACTGAATTCCTAATGTCCCTATTACTAAAGTACTCAGACAAGTCCATCACCAAGCAAGTGGCCAAGTTTTTGAACCTGGCCATTTCTATTAGATCCCCTATGATCACTTGTCTTTTTAATAGCCAAATGTACGCTCAGTCCTTTTGTTATTATTATTATTTATTTATATAGCACCATCAATGTACATGGTGCTGTACAGATTATACACAGTAAATAGCAAGACCCTGCCGCATAGGCTTACAATCTTTTGTATGTGACTTTTGCTGGAATGGTCTACTGACTGCAATAAAATTGTTGTTGTTGTTGTTGTTAAATGCAAACATGTATCTGTGTAGCATCACACAACTGATGGACTCCCTGTCCGCCCCATGTGTAGCTGTGTCGTTCATGCACATCTCTGACAAGTCATAAAAAAGGACCCCCGTAGCCATATCATCTGCCTATTCCCACCCACTTCTCCCAATTCACATGCAGAAGCGCCATCACGGGGCACACGGCCTCCCACAATGGCACTCCTGAAAATGCAGAAAGCTTTGCTCACGTGTGCCCCGTGAGTGCTAATCCTGGAAGCGGGAAAACTCACAACCACCCCTCCCCCCTTGCGAAAGGGCTGTGGGTGTAGATTAGGTCACAGTACACCATGTCCAGCTCTCATTCGGGCAAAACATCTTATTTTCTCTTTGGCTCTTCAACTGGTTATGAACTGGGGATTACCTACTTTGAAAAATGGAATTAAATGCATCACTGTCCTCAGCTGAAAAACTGTCCGTGATGGTTGCAAATGAATGCTGTGATATGAGCAAAGGAGATTTATAGGCAGGGATTTATTGGGTAAGTTGTCAAGTCTTCAGCTGTTTGGGGAACGGAAAATGTTCTACGCTTTTATACTAGAGCAATACGCTTTTGCACCGGGGGGGGGGGAGCCCAATGTCATCACCTTGGCAGCCAGCAGTGAAGGCAGTCAGATTTATCACAAGCATGTGACTGGCCCATAAATATTAAAACCTGCATCTTAAAAAACATAAACAGGAGCTATTGCTCCAAGCCACATTCTTCGATTCATCATGGTTGTTTCTACATTTAACAGAGTGAGGTGGGAAGAGGCAGCATTGGTTTATAAATGGATATTATTTTAAATGGATATTGTTGTTTTTATATTTTTGATGGTTTTAAATTTTTGTATATTTGTTTTTAATGTTCACTGGTTTTAATTTTTGTGCATCGCCCAGAGAGCTTCGGCTATGGGGCGGTATATAAATATAATTAATAAATAAATAAATTATAACAGCCTTCACAGCCTTCCCAAACCGGTGTCCTCCAGATGTGTTGGACTACAATTCCCATCAACCCACCCCAATGAATGTGTTGGCTGGGAATCATGGGAGTTGAAATCCAACACATCTGGAGTGCACCAGATTGGGGAAGGGTGGTTTATATAATATTATAGAACTAAAGAATGAAGAGGCATTCCATTTTCTTTACCACTATTAGTTGTCAAATATATTCATGGAAAAGTTACCTAAACTCTTTCAAAAGCAATAGGCCATATCTATACTACAGAGGTAGGGTTTCCCAGCACTAGCAAACCGAAGGCATTGGGGAGCTGTTCCGTCTTTTTCTATTTAATGGAATGTCTGTGTTGAGGAAAAAGAAGGAAGAAATAGTAAGAAAATACAGGAGAGTCAGAAGTAGATGATGACATCAGGAGTCCCCATAAAATTCCATGAATGAGGCAGAGAGATGTTGCTACAAAAACCATGTCTGGAAGCACCCAGAAAATGGTTTAGTAGTAATTCCATCTCCCCAGGAAACTGTTCAGTAAAGGTAGTGGGGAAGGAAATATCTCTAATGGAAAATCCATGGCATTCTCAGCAAATTACAGTTCCCAAGGGTCACTCAGGGAAGCCTTGACTGCTATATCACTGATTACAAGGTTTCTCACAGTAAAAATTTGCCACAATCATTTTCATCGACATCCTACCGTCACGGACAAATCTAGACTTCGGCACCAAATCATCGACACCAAATCCTGCAATCTAATATTCTAGAGAGCCAGTGTGGTGTAGTGGTTAGAGTGTTGGACTGGGAGTCGGGCGATCTGGGTTCTAGTCCCCACTCGGCTATGGAAACCCACTGAGTGACTTTGGGCTAGTCTCATACTCTCAGCCCAACCTACCTCACAGGGTTGTTGTTGTGAGGATAACATGGAGAGGAGGAGGATTATGTTCGCCGCCTTGGGTTCCTTGGAGGAAAAAAGGCGGGATATAAATGTAATAAATAAATAGAGGCACCATTATAGCTCCTTTAGAGTTCTGACTGAAACTCAGAGCGGATTCACCATCCCACTGATATCGAAACCATCAGCCGCCACTGTTCAAATCCTATTCCATTATTTTTTTCTTGATCCTTTGTATTAGTCAGGAAGAGAAATTTAGGATCTAAAGAGAAGAAGATAGCTACACCTTTCTCTTCAGAGGTCATGTGGAGGATTTCCATCCTTTTATGGCCTTCCTGCGTCAACACCCATTATCTTCCTTTCTGCCGAGGAGGCACAAGGGTAAAAAGTATTGGAAGGCTGTATTTTATTTTCGTCAAACCTTATACTGTGCGGAAGCGATTGCTGCCAAAATAATGGCTATCGCACAGCACTGCCAACCAAAGAGAAGAGATCCAGCTAGGGCTGCAGTTTGCAAGGGACAGGCGCTCTTAGCCACCTACTGTGCCTCTGTACCAAACATTTTTGAGGGTGTTTTTCTTTCCCTTTCCATGTATGCACAGATGTAACAAGAGCCACTGCAACGGCAGGGAATGCAGTACAGATAAGAAACATCCCACTTGGCTTTATTTTGGGTCACAGCAGTCAGGATGTTTCACCACCCACCGGGAAGGGAGCCTCTGCTGATGTTAACGTCCCTCCACCCAGTTTTGGGGATGATACCGCACAACACAGCTCACCCCATTCAGCAGGGCCTTCTGACTCTTTGGCCCTGTTCAGAAGACAACCTTAAACCACAGCTTTAAAGCCATGGTTTAAGGTCTCTTCTGAACACAGCCCGGCTTTCTGGCTTAACCACCGTGGTTTAAGGTGTCTTCTGAACAGGGCCATTGTGTAGCATTTTCAAAGGGCTAGAGAAGCTGCCGTGGGAAATCCACTTCCACCACCACAGTTGACACAGTCTAAATCCTAATGCGAGTTTGCTCTGGAGTGCAGACCACCACCACAATCCCTCAAAAATCCCTATGGGGCTCTACCACCAAGAAGGCACTGTCCCTTCTGCTCACTTGCTTAACAACCTGAGATGAAGGCCTTAGCTAGACCAGGCTTTATCCCGGGGCGAACCCCAGGATCGTCCCTGTGTGTCCAGATGACGCACAGGGGGTCCCGTGATCAGCGAGGGATCATCCCTCCTTGACCCCGGCATACAGCCCTACACTTTGGGCCCACTTTTTCCGCGGTCCTGGGCTGAGCCTGGGACTGTGGAAGGTGTGGCCCATTGCCACGGCTCGAGCTGGCTCCGCGCGATTACTCGCACGGAGCCAGGAGCTGCGCATCAGGGCTAGGGTGGGGGGAGCAGGGAAAGTAGGTATTTTTTTAAAAAAAAACACCTTACCTTTGCGCATGAGCGTTCACGCGCTCTGTCCCCCTCTTAAAAAAGAATTTAAATGGCGGACGTGATGCCTCTCTGTCTGTAGTTGTCGCACCTTATGTGTAAACAAGGGCGAGATCTCCCGTTAATCGCAACGCGAGGTCTCCCCTCCTCTGCCCCGGAACAAAAGGTAGGTCTAGCTAAGGCCGAAATCTCCTGGATGAAAATAGGGACAAAGACTTGTGTTGATGTAAGAACCCTGTTCTTTTACACTATGGATCACAGTCTGTGCCCCTGCTCTCCTCCACTAATGCTGAGAAGGCTCTTGTCTGTCTGCTGATCGTTTACGCAAACGCATTCTGCAACATTTGCTTTCTGGATTGGCAGCTGTTGTCACAATGTCGGGGTTACAGTTCTGGCCTTGTGTGTTTCTGTGTGCGAGTTGACCTGCAAAGGCACAAGAGTAAAATGAGGTAGCATCCAACCCTCGCTGCCAGTAAGCAGTGGACAGGACAGAGAGCTGAAGAATGACCATGTTTGCATCTATTGCTAATGACGCTTAAACATTCTTCCTGAAGTCTAGACAAAGTCAAGTTAACGGGGAGCAGGAAGACATTAGCTGCTGCCATGGCAAAAGAAGATAGTCGGGACAGTGAGAGCCAGTGTGGTGTACTGGCTAAAGCGTTGGACTGGGAGTCGGGAGATCCGGGTTCTAGTCCCCACTCAGCCATGGAAGCCCACTGTGTGACTTTGGGCCAGTCACAGACTCTCACCCCAACCTACCTCACAGGGTTGTTGTTGTGAGGATAAAATGGAGAGGAGGAGGATTATGTATGCCGCCTTGGGTTCCTTGGAGGAAAAAAGGCAGGATATAAATGCAATAATAAATAAATAAAATCTGCTATTCATGGATAGCTGAAGAGAAACTGAGACTCAAAAAATGAAGGACGTAAGACCTTGTGTTCAGTCAGTTTTGCTGAGCTCCAACTTACTGCAAAAGGCAGCAAGTAGCAAAGAGCACGACCTGTGGATTTTAAATCATGTCTCAGATTCGACATCCTTCCAATGGTTGTCCTCAGGCGAGCCATTTTCTCAGCCTCAACCCAACCCCTTCCCCAAGGTTAGGAAATACGAGTGGCCTTCGCTATAAGGTTGATGAATAAAGTGGCTTGCCCCAACCTGGCACCCTGCAGCTGTGTTGGACTGCATTTCCCATCAGCCCCAGCCAGCATGGCCATTGGCCATATTTTTATCTAACCAAGAGGGCAGGGCTCCTGCAGCTTTAACTGTTGCGATGAAGAGGGAATTTCACCAGGTGCTGCATGCATGCAAATAACACCTGCTGAAATCCCCTTTTCTATACAACTGTTAAAGAGACAGGAGCCCTGTCCTCCTTTCCATAGGGTCACTCTAGTGCACACATTCAACTGAATGGCTAATTTAACATAACCATGCTGCATCTTCCCAGAATTGATTTAAACCCTTCTGGAAGTTCTAGAGAACCAGCAACCCTCCTACATGACGCCTGTTATACACAAATACTTGCCTTGTGGGTGGGAGGAAGGAGAAATTCACACTACAGCTTAATTGCTTGATCTGCACTTTCCCTAATGAGGCCTGGCACTGATAAGCAGCTACTTAACTAGCGGTGACAGATTTCCCAGCGTTTCGCCAGAAGTTTTGCAGACTTTTATTGTGCTGCGCCATTAGCAAGTCCTGAACCTGGAGGCTTTTAATGTAACTGGGGGAAGTAATGCATTTTAGCACCAGTGGAAGCTTTTCTGCTGATGCAAATAGCAGCCAAGGTTGGGGGTGGAGGGGAAATCTGACCTGGATTAGGACTATAGCAAGGCAAAGGGTTAATCCCAGCCCTCCCCACGCCACAGTATCAATCCTCTCCTCCCTACAAAAATGTTTACTATTTAGTAAACTACAACCAAGTACACAAGGGGGGAAGATGTGATTAAACTCACATCTGGGGTTTTCGTGATTATTTTCACTTTAGCTCCAGTGATGGCCCCAGGAATCGCATGGCAATAGGGATGACCCTAAGAATATTAGAGATCTTTTTCCAACTCTGCCCGCAGCATCCCTCTGTGTTGGGATCAGAATCTTAGGGGAATATTATGTAGGACCCTGTCTATATGCCTTATTTGCCCCACGGTGGCTGCATGGTGGCACTGCCTCGGTTATATGACGCAACCACCAACTCACAGCCACGGTGGGGCTTTTCCCCGAAGATTTGGATTTAAAATGTCAGGGACTCACCCTGACTTTTTGCTCTAAAGCAAGGTCACCATGGTCCTTCCACCATGTGACCTCACTTTGGCATCGAGCTGGGGACGTTCCAGGGCAGATGACGACCACTAATAGGTCGCCAGAAGAGCGGGAGGGCTAGGCAGAAGTCAGGGGCAGGCCTGGTGCTGCCATAGAGGCAACTCAGGCGGCCGCCTAGAGCGCCAAGCAAACGAGGGCGCCGAACAGCGTACCTGGAAGCTGCTCTCCTAGAGCGGCTTCCGGGTGTGCTGTTCCAAAGCCGCAGCCCCAGCCTCCGCCCAACCCCAGCGTCCTGGCTCCTTCGAAGCCAGTATGCTGTGGTTGGAGGCGCAGGCTTCAGTACGGCGCCCCAGGAAGCCACTTCCGGGCGCGCCGCTGCAAAGCCTCTGCCCCGCCCCCCAACCCCAGCATCCTGGCTTCAAAGCCGGGAGCGGGAGGGAGCGGGTGGTGAGTGGGCAAGCAAGGGGGGAGCTGCAGCGGTGAGTGAGCGAGCGGGTGGGGCCGGTGGGTGAGCGATGGGGGGTGCCGGAGCATGTGAGCGAGGGGGGTGCCGGAGCGGCGAGCGGGCGGGGGCGGCGAGTGGGCGGGCGGGGTGGAGGCTTCAGAATGCGCCTGCCTAGGGGGCAATATAGTCTGGCGCCAGCCCTGATCAGGGGGTGGGCCAATGAGCCAAATGGCTGCCGGAAAGCCCCCTCCTTAACTGTCATGGGGATTTCCTGCCTCTACCCCACAGCCGCGATACTTAGGGGTTTTACAAGGAAAGAGCGGCAAAGCAGCACCATGAATACACCCTGTAGCACCGTGAATACACCCCATTTTTAATTTTATTTTGGACACACATGCACAGCAAGTGCGTTCAAAAGCCAGAAGGCAGAAACCTTGCTTTCGATTTTGATTTGGTGCATTATGGCAGACGTTTTGAGAGTAGCGGATTGGTTGATGCAAAGCAATTTCCCGCAACCCTCCAAACCGAAAGGTGCATGCTTAACTCTCCCACTGAACATACGAAGCAATCTTATGCCAAGTCAAACCATTATTCATGAGGTCTTTAAAACAGGGGTCCCCAAATACTACCATAGCAATGCTCCAGCCACACAGAGATGAAACTTCTAGGCTCATGACATTGGATATAACATATGAATCAACATTCCCTTTCTTTCTAATATTCAGGCTGTGAGTGTAGTTGTTTATGTAGCCAAAACAGCACTGCACGCGCACAAGAGGGAGGTGCCAGCAGGTTTAGGAGAGACGCAAAGTTTGAAGAAGTAGAAAAGAATCTTTAAAAAGCAACCCTAAAAGGAGGGAACCCTAGTAAGAGGCTAGTGAAGACTACGTGCTCAGTGGCCAAAGAATTGAAAGAATAGTGGGGGATGAGGAAATGAAACAGAATGGCTGCATGCAATCCTTGTTCTGCAAAATCAGGGGTTATATTTATTTATTTATTACATTTATATCCTGCCTTTTTTCCTCCAAGCAACTCAAGGTGGCGAACATAATCCTCCTCCTCTCCATTTTATCCTCATAACAACAACCCTGTGAAGTAGGTTGGGCTGAGAGTCTGTGACTGGCCTGAAGTCACCCAGTGGGCTTCCATGCCAGAGTGGGGACTAGAACCTGGATCTCCAAACTCCCAGTCCAACACTTTAGCCACTACACCACACTGACTCACTGGTTAAAGCTCATACAGATCATATGTATGGGTCATAGGCCATATGGATCCTAGTCCCCTACTACATGTGTGTCCACGACAGTTTTACATATGTATGATTAGGGCTAATGTCTCCCTGAGTTTATTTGTTTTTAAAGATGTTACACTTTGACAATTATAATTCAGTCAAATGACTTAGAATCATAGAACAGTAGAGTTGGAAGGGGCCTATAGGGCCATTGAGTCCAACGCCCTGCTCAATGCAGGAATCCACCTTAAAGCATACCTGACAGATGGCTGTCCAGCTGCGTTTTGAAGGCCTCTAGGGTGGGAGAGCCCACAACCTCTCTAGGTCATGGGTTCCATTGCCGTACTTGACTCACAAGCCACAATGTTATCCTATGTCTAACAGCAAACGAAACTAATGAGAATTTATTTGTACTGAAAACTATTTTTAGGCCACATTTAAGGGAGGAAAACGGGATGGAGCCTAAAATGTCCTTGCATATTTTAAAACAGGAGTGGGCAAGCTATTGCACTTCAAATGTTGTTGGACTACAACTCCCATCAGGCCCAGCCAGCAAAAACAAATGGTATGGGATGATGAGAGTTGCAGTCCACAAGTTTCCCACCTCTGTTTTAAAATCACTTGTGCCTTGCTTTGAAAATCCATGTTTTAAAGTCTTACCTGGAAAAATGTGTCTTAGGGCAGTGGACTTCAACTGGTCCAGACTAGAGGCCTACCTCAAACCCCCAACCTGAAACATGGGACTCATTTTCACAATTGTCCAACATGGTGGCAATAGCTTTGCCAAAACCCGTCTGGGCTGACCTTGCAGCCCACTTTTGGGTCGCGAAGCACTGGTTGAAGACCACTGTCTTAGGGCATACACATGAATTTTACAGTAAAGACTAAAATATACCACCCAATACGAAGGCAGGAAGGAACATGTGGGTATCTAAGGGAGGACCTATGCAAATATAAAGATGGGGGAAATGGGCAGATTAACTAGGACTGTTTATGGCCAATTTCTGCCTCTTGTGTGAAGAGGGATTAATTCCTTTCTCAGGATATCAATGATACAAGGCAATTTCTTCTGCCTCCTCTGTAAGAAGCATTACAAAAGCTGTCAGCAGCATTAAGGATAGTTTAACGGAAAACCCTAGAGGCTTTGCCAAAAGAGCAAATGCTATTCATTACTGGCATTTGCATTTCACAGGCCAACTCCCTGGTTTTTAAATTCTTAGGTTATTATTCTGAGTGCCCAGTTTGTTGATTCTTCCCTCCAGCTTGGGGTCTTTTAGGGGGAGGCAGATTTTGACATGCGACCATTCTCCAAACTTCTTTAGACTTTTGGTTCATTACTGAAGGTTTATCCCACTAAGTTCTACTTCCAACAGGAGAATATTCCTACATGGATAATTCTTCCATGGGGCAGCAGTAAGGTCAGACCAAAGCCAGACCTTCCGTATTGAGGAGGCCTTATATGGCTGTGTGTAGAATCAATGCAGAATTGCCAGGACCTAAATACAGATACAGGTAATCTAATATTCTTGAAGTTATTTGATTTCATTAAAAATGTTTACATTGAACAAAATTTAATATTTTACTTTCTTCATAAGGCACTATGTATATCATCCTTCCCTTCCCTGGTGCCTTTCTACACATGTTGAACTACAATTCCCATCATCCCCAACATATCTGGATGGCACAAGGTGGGGGAAGGATCATATACTGTGCATAAATGGCATCATCAACTTGGGTCGTATGTAAACTGTTTATAGAGATTTTATTATATTAAGTGGTATACAAGTATTACAAACAAATAATATCAATTTATGATTGTCAGTTTTCCAAGCGCCTTTCTACTCATTAGTCAGAATACTGGAAGACGGGAGCAGGTTTACTTTGTGAGTAATTAAGACAAAATGCTGCTTGCACATTTCTCCTTATATCTCCACAAGTAAAACACCTAGAGTTTTAGCTTTCTTTTTCATGAAAGTTAAAAGTATGGGGAAGAACCTAGAATATCTCAGAAGGTATACATGGACTTCACCAGATGGCCGACACCGAAATCAGATTGACTACATCCTTTGCAGCCAAAGGTGGCGGACATCTATACAGACAGTAAAAACAAGACCTGGAGCTGACTGTAGTTCAGATCACGAACTTCTTATTGCACAATTTAGAATCAAACTAAAGAGAATAGGGAAGACCCACAGATCAGTTAGATATGAGCTCACTAATATTCCTAATGAATATGCAGTGGAAGTGAAGAATAGATTTAAGGGACTAGATCTAGTAGATAGGGTCCCGGAAGAACTATGGACAGAAGTTCGCAACATTGTCCAAGAGGTGGCAACAAAAAGCGTCCCAAAGAAAAAGAAAACCAAGAAGGCAAGATGGCTGTCTGCTGAGACACTGGAAGTAGCCCAAGAAAGAAGGAAAGCAAAAGGCAACAGTGATAGGGGGAGATATGCCCAACTAAATGCAAAATTCCAGAGGTTAGCCAGAAGAGATAAGAAATTATTTTTAAACAAGCAATGTGCGGAAGTGGAAGAAGACAATAGAATAGGAAGGACAAGAGACCTCTTCCAGAAAATTAGAAACATCGGAGGTAAATTCCAGGCAAAAATGGGTATGATCAAAAACAAAGATGACAAGGACCTAACAGAAACAGAAGAGATCAAGAAAAGGTGGCAAGAATATACAGAAGATCTGCATAGGAAGGATAATAATATCAGTGAGTTAGAGCCAGACATCCTGAAGAGTGAGGTTGAATGGGCCTTAAGAAGCATTGCTAATAACAAGGCAGCAGGAGACGACGGTATCCCAGCTAAACTGTTTAAAATATTGCAAGATGATGCTCTCAAGGCATGCCATATGCCAGCAAATTTGGGAAACACAAGAATGGCCATCAGACTGGAAAAAATCAATTTATATCCCTATACCAAAAAAGGGAAACACTAAAGAATGTTCAAACTATCGGACAGTGGCACTTATTTCACATGCCAGCAAGGTAATGCTCAAGATCCTGTAAGGTAGACTCCAGCAATTCATGAAGTGAGAATTGCCAGATGTACAAGCTGGGTTTAGAAAAGGCAGAGGAACTAGAGACTAAATTGCCAATATCCGCTGGATAATGGAGAAAGCCAGGGAGTTCCAGAAAAACATCTATTTCTGTTTTATTGACTATTCTAAAGCCTTTGACTGTGTGGATCATAACAAGCTGTGGCAAGTTCTTGGTGGTATGGGGATACCAAGTCATCTTGTCTGCCTCCTGAAGAATCTGTATAACGAACAAGTAGCAACGGTAAGAACAGACCACGGAACAACGGACTGGTTTAAGATTGGGAAAGGAGTACGGCAGGGTTGTATACTCTCACCTTACCTATTCAACTTGTATGCAGAACACATCATGCGACGTGCTGGGCTTGACGAATCCAAGGCTGGAGTTAAAATTGCAGGAAGAAACATTAACAACCTCAGATATGCAGATGACACCACTTTGATGGCTGAAAGCGAGGAGGAGCTGAGGAGCCTTATGACAAAGGTGAAAGAAGAAAGTGCAAAAGCCGGGTTGCAGTTAAACCTCAAAAAAACCAAGATTATGGCAACCAGCTTGATTGATAACTGGCAAATAGAGGGAGAAAACGTGGAGGCAGTGACAGACTTTGTATTTCTGGGCGCAAAGATTACTGCAGACGCTGACTGCAGACAGGAAATCAGAAGACGTTTACTTCTTGGGAGGAGAGCAATGACAAATCTTGATAAAATAGTTAAGAGCAGAGACACCACACTGACAACAAAGGTCCGCATAGTTAAAGCAATGGTATTCCCCGTAGTAACCTATGGCTGCGAGAGCTGGACCATAAGGAAGGCTGAGCGAAGGAAGATAGATGCTTTTGAACTGTGGTGTTGGAGGAAAATTCTGAGAGTGCCATGGACTGCAAGAAGATCAAACCAGTCCATACTCCAGGAAATAAAGACAGACTGCTCACTTGAGGGAATGGTATTAAAGGCAAAACGGAAGTACTTTGGCCACATAATGAGAAGACAGGATACCCTGGAGAAGAGGCTGATGCTAGGGAAAGTGACAGGCAAAAGGAAGAGGGGCCGACCAAGGGCAAGATGGATGGATGATATTCTGGAGGTGACAGACTTGACCTTGGGGGAGCTGGGGGTGGCAACGGCCGACAGAAAGCTCTGGCGTGGGCTGGTCCATGAAGTCACGAAGAGTCGGAAACGACTGAACGAATAAACAACAAAAACAACAGGCCTGTACATGCCTCTGGTGGCTACAGCCTTGCAGTGGTGGCACCTGTTCTATGGAACATCTTGCCTATGACATTCATTTGCTCCCTTGACTTGCTTTTGAAACATATGTACACAGCCAAGCTTTTGCTCCAGTAGCTTGGATAATTTGAGTTTTTACACTGGGCTGAGTTAGTATAGTCCTCCTTTATTGTAGTTTCATTGACATTCTACATGCCTCTCACTGGTTGAGAGCCAGTGAAGACAGCTGAGGAGTTTATCATTTCCTTTGGGGTGCCCAATGGGGCCTACGAAATCATCCAAACACACACATTTAGGGTGACCATATGAAAAGGAGGACAGGGCTCCTGTATCTTTAACAGTTGTATTGAAAAGGGGATTTCAGCAGGTGTCATTTGTATGCATGCAGCACCTGGTGAAATTTCCTCTTCATCACAACAGTTAAAGCTGCACGTGCCCTGCCCTCTTTTAAATCTGGTCACAGTATAGCTCCTGCAGCTTTAACTGTTGTGAAAAAGAGCAAATTTCACCAGGTGCGACATGCATACAAATGACATTTGCTGAAATTCCCTTTTCTATGCAACTGTTAAAGATACAGGAGCCCTGTCCTCCTTTTCATATGGTCACCCTACACACTTTACAGAACCATATCTGGAGCTAGAAAATGAGTAGGGCAAAGAGTCTGACCAATCAACGGCTGCTATTGCTATTACATCAGCCTCTTCTACGTTCTATTCAGGATGCAGAATTTGCAGTTTGCCAGCACTTGCAGCCAATGACAAGGTAGGTTGGTACACTAAGTTTGAATGATGAAGCTACATTCAGAAGCTAGTCCCAGGTCCTAGAGCCAAACCCTCCAAGAGGGGAAAATGGTTCTGGGAGCAAAATTATGGGTATAGCCCCTGGACATCTCTTGGGCCAGTAGCTTGGCCCTCTAATCTACTTGGGGTTGACACCTCTAGTTTACCTCTAGAACAGCATGATCTTCTTCTTCTTCTTCTTCTTCTTCTTCTTCTTCTTCTTCTTCTTCTTCTTCTTCTTCTTCTTCTTCTTATTATTATTATTATTATTATTATTATTATTATTTAAACTAATATATACAAACAGGCATACAAAAAGCATAACCTTCATGTCGCACACATGCTCAATTTGCTGTTATGCATCAGGAAATCTTCATGAATGAAGCTGTACATGCCATTTGCACACTTAACTATTTTCAAATTCTGAAGT
This sequence comes from Elgaria multicarinata webbii, assembly GCF_023053635.1. NCBI lineage: Eukaryota > Metazoa > Chordata > Lepidosauria > Squamata > Anguidae > Elgaria > Elgaria multicarinata. The sequence goes on along the minus strand of NC_086171.1, from coordinate 38,212,125 downwards.
CTTGACCTAGTCTGTAAACTGGAGGTGACAACCATAACTCAGTTGGAGGGGGACCAAATAAATACCCTGGGAAACCCAAGATAGAATGTTTCCTTGCCATGATTAATGAAGAAAACCAGTGTCTGATGCCGTGTTACCTGGCTTTGATTAATTACAGAGTTATTTGTGAGGCTGGATGGTTAGAGTGAGCTATTTCTTCTCATCCTTTTCTTTTACCCTGCCATCTAAGGATTTGCTAAGAACTTAAGTATTTTTTTGTAGTATGTGGACTTCTGATCCTCGGAAATTCAGGCAGCTATACAAACCAGCTCAAGCTAATCTCTGACATTTGTGCAAAAGATTACCATAAGCCCTCAACTGCAGGAGATGTCAGAAGGGCAGCTATCCTAGTTACCAATTAATTCTGCTTTCGGAAAGTAAGAAAGGGGGCAATCAGGCAACCTGGGAGTCAAAATTCAATTCCGCAGCCAATGGGGGAAGCCATCTTTTTTTGCCGCAGAATTCCCGTGGGAACAATGCTATGTCATGATCTCGCTTTGTTCCCATGGGCCATTCTGTCCCAAATTAGAAGGATATCTTACTAAGCTGCTGAGGGCAGTCTCATTGTTGTTGAACAGTGGCAACACTTTCCCCCACCTGTTAAAGATGGCGGAAGAAAGGAGAAACTCTTGGCCATATCATTGTTAGTCATATGCCCGCCCACCTCTGAAAGTCGCTGATATTTGCACCACCATCTTTGCAAGAGAAATAATGGTCCCTCCAAAGAGGGGACAATTCGGCTTGGTTTTACCGGTAATCTCATGGGCCATTCTATTCTTGAGAGCAAACTGCCCAACCTGGCGTCCTCTCTGTGCTGGACGACGACTCTCAGACTTCCAAGCCAGCATGGCCAATGGCCATGAGACCCCTTATACTTGGGGTTTAACATAGGACCTTCTGAATGCAAAAACATGTATTCTGTCATTGAGCTACAAACCCTCTCCTTAAAAAATAGTCCACAAACAACTATGTATTGAGTCAGAGGCCTAGATAGCCCAGGCCATGGAAGTGAATTTTTTGGATGCAAATTATGTATTCTGCCACTGAGTTTTGCCTGCAAACGTCAGCAAGAACAGGCTCAGGTCTTTTTCCCTGCTGGTATTTAGCTTTTTCAATAGCAGGACCTTTAACATTCTACAGTCAAGTGTTGTTATAGGAAATGTCTGAGCTGGCTTAGAAGACTCTAAAATCAATCTAAACAAATTTAAAACAGTATTTTTTGTTCTCTGTCCCTGGGGGGAAAAGCTACTATGTCATTTTATCTTAGCCAAATAGGGTGGAAAGAATTAATTTCATTATACAGGAGAGAACAGGATTTTGTTGGATCAAACCCAGGGACTTTTTGCTTTTAATATCTGCAGAATTTTGCAGTCCTTTCACCTTTGTAAATATTCACACACAAAGTTCTCTAAAGCCTTCCCTATTCATGACAGTATCGATAAAAGAAAAAAAAGTTTTAAATTGGCAAAACCCATTTTTGAAAGCATTTTAAGTATTTTGAACTCTTCTGTAACTGTGAAAGCCCTTTTGTTTTCCCTGTTTTCAAATTTAGATTGTTAGTGCTTTGGATGCCAAGTTTCTATCTTATTTGCTGATGAGACTCTGGATCGTCTTGTATAAACAGATGAACAAATAATCAATCATCTCCTCAATTATGGATACTAAACCAGCTTAGTGGAATGTGGGTAAAACATTAGGGCTTGTAAAAAATAAACCATTAAGAAGCTTTTATTATCAAGTATACTCTGGAGAATTAACTTGACTGTTCTATCAAATGCCAAGGAGACGGCGGTTTAGTTATGGGCCTCTTCTAGAGCACAGCCACAAACACAGCGATTTAAAATCCTGAAACCTTTTCAACGGGAAACACTCAGAACTAATAGCACCACCTTAAGGCATAAAACGGTATTAAAAGTCCTTCTTTCCATCCAGAGGACTGTCTGTTGTTAAGAAGGAATAAAGGAAACTGAATTAAACTCTTGGTCCATCTAGACCAGTATTATCAACACTGATTGGCAACAACTCAGATATTTCAGATATTTCCAAGCCTTACCTGGACATAAGAACATAAGAACATAAGAAGTCCCATGCTGGATCAGACCAAGGGTCCATCTAGTCCAGCACTCTGTTCACACAGTAGCCAACCAGGCATCAGCCAGCATGGTGCAACAGCACCCTCCCACCCATGTTCCCCAGCAACTGGTGCACACAGGCTTACTGCCTCAAATACTGGAGATAGCACACAACCATCAGGACTAATAGCCATTGATAGCCTTTGCCTCCAGGAATTTATCCAACCCCCTTTTAAAGCCATCCAAATTGGTGGCCATCACTACATCTTGTGGTAGTGAGTTCCATAATTTAACTCTGCGCTGTGTGAAGAAGTGCTTCCTTTTATTTGTCCTGGATCTCCCACCAATCAGCTTCATGGGATGACCTTCTGCATGTAAAGCATGTGCTCTACCAGTGCTATGAGCGACACCCCCACCCCCTACCATGTTGACTTTCTTTGAATTACAGCAGAAATAGAGTACATAGAAATCTTTAATGACCAAAGGTCCCTCCATTCATAATTATCCCATTTATTATCAATCACATTAACACAGCTCACTTCCAAAAGAAGAGGCTATAAAAGCATCAATGGGGGTGGGTAGTGGGCGGGAGGAGGCTCTTTCCAGACCTGAGGGATATATCGAAACAACAGGGCCACAATCAGTCCCACAAAATCAACAGTCAATCCCAAAACAAATTAAAATCCAAATGGGTTTTTACTGCAGATTTTACTCTGCTTTATCCCAGCTTTTATGTCTTGTCTTCCTGATTGCATCTCGATTGACCTAGGCCACAGCTAGACCTAAGGTTTATCCCTGGATCATCCAGGGGTCAAACCTGTTCATCTAGGTGACACACAGGGGATCCAGTGCTCAGGCAAACCCTGGATGATCCCAGGATAAACCTTAGGTCTAGCTGTGGCCATAATGACTAATAACCAGCTCTATAAATATATGATACATAAAGGTTCATCAATGGGAATGATCTACAAGAAGAAATCCAAGCCATCCGTTTTCATTGGTAGTGGGGGGAGAAGGGTGGCTTTGCCTACCTCAAAATACTCTCACTTTTTGGTACTTCACATTCACTCTCCAAATTTATCTGGTGTCAAGACAGGGCCTGGGATCCCTGGTTTGGTTTGAGATGCCGAGTCAGACTTGGAGGAAGAATTAGAAGAAGTCCAGCCAAGTCAGGGAACAGGGGAATAAATTCCCCAAGGCACTCCAGGAGTCAAGGTGGAGTCTTCCCAGGAGGTTATCGAATAGGACGCCCAGGATCAGAGATAGTGTACTCACTCCACTCCCACCCCCCGGAACTCAGTCTTTGTCGGAGGGATAGGGAACACAGAAACTGACAGATCTCAGAGTCCGTTGCAGGGTCGAGCAGGAGGATTTAGGAGGAGGTGGGAGGGCGATCTGCCAGATTGGCTGCACATGAGAAGTTGGGTCAAGAGGACTCTCCCTGAAGCAGGATTCCAGTAAAAGCTTGTCGGGCATGGTGGGAAATCACCCATTTAATTGATAGGAAAACTGCCTTGCTTTGTTTGGCTAATTAGGCTTAGAGGATAGCTCCTAGCCTTCACAGATGCTATAGGTGTGAAGAGGTGTTTTATATTGAATAAAGACTTTGTGGATTGCACAGCGACTGTCTGTTGTCTCACATTTCGGTAGGAGGGTTTGGAATCTTGACAGCTGAACACACTAAGGCCGTGTCTACACCAGCCCAATACTTCGTACTGGTCACGGCTGAGTCCCTGTGCGTCTGACTCCTGGAGGCAGGGGGGGGATGGGCACAGGTTTTCCCAGGGATTGTCCCAAGACCGTGGGAGGTGTGGGAGCCTATCTCGGCTTCTCCTCTCCTCCCCTTGAGTAGCAGGGGTCAGTTGAAGAAAGGAGCCGGCCAGGACGTCGCATGGCCGTTTGGATGCAGGGCGACGATCCAGGAAGCAGGTAAGTCCGGGATTGTCTGCCCTGCGTCTCTCTACACCCTTAGGTGTAGAAAGGGCCTAAGTTGCCTCATCATTGAGTCAGGTGCATGGTTCATCTAGACCACCTAGCATTGACTACTCCATCTTTCCTCTGCTGTCTAGGGGTGTTGAGAATTCAAGTCCATCATATCTGGAGGGTACTGGGATGAGAAAAGCTGCTTTATTTTGACTGATGATACTCTCCAGCGTCTCAGGCAGAGATAGGTCTTTTCTTGTTGCCTAATCTTTTAACCTGAAGACACCAAACATTGAGCCTGAGACCTTCTCAGATCAAAGGCCTGCCTAGTCCAGCATCCTGTTTCCCTGCAAGTGGCCAACCAGATACTTACAGGAAGCCCATAAGCAGGACACAAGACCAATAACCTTCTCTTGCGGTTGCTCCCTAGAAACTGATACTCATGCTGGCTCTGATCCTGGACCCCCAATAGATGAAGCCATTAATAATACATTATTAAAAATTACCCATTTATATACAAACATATGAACAGACAACACACACACACACATATATCTAAACAAGTTTTCAACAATCAATAAAATAAATCCAGGACCTGATTAAAACTTCATTGTATGTTGTCAAATTCCTGAGAGAAGGGGAAGGTCTTAACCTGGCGCTCAATAGGTAAGAACGTTGGCGCCAGGTGGGCCTCATCAGGAAGATTGGGGGGCCACCACTGAGAAAACCCTCTCCCTTCTTGCTGCCTTCTAAGCCTCCCTCGATGGAGGCACCTGGAAGATGACGAAAGTAGTGCATCTAGCCATCATGGCAAGTAGCCATTGATAGGCTTTATCCTTTTGCATAGAAAACATGTGCTCTGTCCCTCCCCATCCTTCATGCTGGTCCTGCCCCACCATTTGAGAACATAGACAGACCAGTCACATTTCCACCAGTTGAGCTAGATTGAGAAACAGTGAATTATAAATCAAAACTCAAATCACAAGTCATCAGCATACCCTCTTTCCCTCCTCTAGCTGACTTACTTTCCTACTGCGGGTAAAGGAAATGGGGTCAAGCCCAGGGTATCTTTCTAAAATCAACATGATCATTTCCTTACTTTTTCTCGATCTCGAGAAGAACTTGATCCCCCCGGGCGAGGTAGATGGGTTAGAGCCAGAGGAGGAAGAGTCTTTGGAGGAGGACCGGAAGATTCCACTGAAGCTCATACGGCGAGGGGAGCGAGGTGGCGACTCCTGATATGGGAAAGGGAACACTGTTTTGGGTGAGCCCGGACTGTGTTTTGATTTGACGGGGGCGGAGGCCGGGCTGGAAGGCCGGTTCTGGAGCCCCTTTGAGAAAAGTCCTTTGGAAGGGCTGCCCGTGCAGTAGCTTTCTTCTGCCTGCAAAGAAAGGAGAGAGGAGCAATGAAGTTGATCCCCTTTTCACTCAAAGGATAGCTCTGTAAAGCAATTCATCTAACAAGCATCCGCCTGCAGCGAATGTGTCGTGCTGAAATATTGACTAGTCAAGACTGTAGGTGACTAGAAAACAGAATTAAAAGAATGAAAGTCAAATCCCACTTGCTCCAATGCAAAGTCCCTGCAGGGCAGGCTGGATTCTCCATCATCATAAGAATATAGGAAACTACCTTATACCAAGCTAAACTAATTTGTCCATCTAACCTAGTATTGTCTGCTCTTCACTGGCAGTGATTCTTTGGGGACATGGGCATGGCAGGGGCTTCGCCATCCCTGGCTATCTGATCCTTTTGGAACGTGTGACCTTCTGCATGCAAAACATGAGATATGGCCCAGTCCCAACTGCTGCATTCTGTGAACAATGCAAGAATGGGCATATCCTGGAAGCTTATGAGGGCCCAGGGCTCCCCATGATGCATGCTCAGGCAACAGAGCTTACACAGACACTGGGATCAATAAGATAAATCAGATTTGGATATCTCAGATCAGGGCTGAGGAGCCTTTTTTGCTATAAAAGCCATTGGCTCATGGAGGGAAAAATCAGTCAGGGCCCAGAGCCAAAAGAGGCCAGAACCAAATCCAAAAATATCTCTCTCTCCCTCTGCCACCCCTTACTTTCTCTCTCGATCTCTGCCATCTCCAGGCGCTCCCACGAGCAAACCAACTCCATGGGGCTTTTCGTTCCCCACTCATATTCAAATTATTCTTGCTGGCCACCTAGCTGGCCTCCAGACTCCCTGCTCCACAGGCCTTTTCAGTCCCCACCTCTAGCATACATGATGCTGGCGGGATAACCTGCTCCCTCCATGGGCCCTGCTCCCCTCTGTGACTCCCTTTCGGAATCTCAGAAACAGGCTTTAAAACAAAAACATGCTGGCAAATTGAAAAAGCAGAGCTGCAAACTGAGCTGATAGTGGGCGCCACATGAAAAAGCAGCCCATGGGCCAGGAGTTCCCCCACCAATGTTTGAGAGGTTCTCAAACATAGAGACTGGGTTCAGACGACACAATAGTCCATGGTAGACTAAATAGTCCACAGTTGACTATTGTGTCATCTGTGGGGCAAAAACCACCCCATGGTTGGTTATTTTCTAGAAATAACCGACTCTAATAACCAACGCTGTGCAGAGTTGATTATCTGCATTATCTACACGGGCTTCATGGATTATTTTCCCTGCCTACAGAGTCTTGAGGCAAGAGTGGCAGAAACCTCTGCCACTCTTGCCCACTGGGCAGGGGAAATAATCCCGTCTTGGAAGTGCTTGGGGATCCGCAGTGTCCCACGTGCTTCCTGGGACAGGCACATGCCATCCCTGGGTGGGGTGCTGCCAATCGTGGCACCCCACGTGTTCTGAGTGTTGAAGCCGAAAACGGGAAGAGTGTGGCAAGTGTCCTGTGCAAACCTCCTCGTGTAAAAAGGCAGTCCCTAACTGGCTCAACTCTGAAATAAGGAAAGTTGGCCCAAAATGCCCACCATTCAATTGCTAACTTGACCTTGGTTATTACTTTTAAACCACACATAATTGGCTCAGAGTACAGGCCTCAGGCCTCAGTACAGGCCTCAATTTCAGCCAAATAAAGGGCCCTAATATACATGAAAGATGGATATTAATACAGTGATGCTGGTTTCTTCTTCTGAAGAAGGTCATTGCACTATTCTAACTCATGCATACCATACTGAGAGGTGGTAATGGCACACTACTAATAATATGATAATAACATTTATTTAAAATTTATTTATTATTTATTTAAAACATATCCTGGCCACCTTTCAGGGCAGAGGCCCTCACAAGGCAGCTTACAAAAATAAAATACATAAATTAAAAATATTAAAAGCAATAAAACCATGATCACAATAAAACAGCAATTAAAACAATAAAACCGACAATAAAACCAGCAGGAGTAGCAGCAATAACAATAACAGCAATAATATGTAGCAGCCATTTTAAAATGGCAAACCTCAAGCTAATTTTAACTGAAATATAACACTATCGCCATTGATTGCATTGAAACGTGCTGATGGGTTTTGATCACAACCCTAATATATCCTGGGGAGTGGCGGGGAGTGGGGAGAGGGGCGAACAGGATGATATGTACACAACTATCTCAGCTATGAGTTACTACTGCACACAGCTATCTCAATTGCTTTATGGCTAAAGCTATTAAGCAGAGGGCAGAGGGTTGAATTTGGTCCATTTCCAGCACTGATGCTGCAGTGATTATTCTAGTCGGAGCACCTCAAACTAGGTAATTTGATTAATTATTTACCTTAATGACAAGGAGTGAAGGAAATGTTAAAGCAAGCAAGAAGATAGCGTATTTGCTACCCGTTTGGATTTCATTTAATCAATTTCCCCTTCCCTGTGCTTATCAGAAATAAGCCATAAGAAAAACACGCCAAGAGCCCACGGCTTTAAGACAGGCAGGCCCTGTCCAGCAGGTGCAGAATTCAAAGGCTGTCTCGGTTCATTGTTCTTAGCACATCCTGATTAGAAATCAGTCAGCCAGGAAAGCAAAGTGTTCTCAAATGCAGTACAGAAACCGCGGCCGTGTGGTCAGTCATCATAGCCTCTTGCATTCTGCGCTGTTCAGCAAGTTGAGCACCAGAGGGCGAAAAGAGGACATGCAAAAGCACAAGCTGATCAATGAAATTCTAGCAATAAGCCTGGAGAGAGAGAGAGAGTCATCTCTACCCGCCCACATTAGTCTGCAAAGCGGCCGAAAAATCAACCTCCCACTACGAGCTTTTCCACGCAAGAGATGCATACGGATGGACATCTGAGTCTGGGACCTCTGGCTCAGTTCCAGGCTGTTGCTGTCTGGAATGAGAAACTGATTTTGTCATTTCTGCAGCACCATCAGTGTGATTTATAGAGTAATGTAAGGGGCAGGTCCCTGCCCCAAGGAGCTTACAATCTAAATATTGCCATCAGTCTATTTTCCTTATTTCTCAACCTGCAGATTTAACCCCTTCCAAGTCTACTGTTCTATGATTCTATGGTAACATTTGCATGCAAAAAAATACTTTTGCTTATTATGCAATCATTATTTTTGTTTTTGAATTTTCTGTTTTTAACTGTACATTTTCTTCTTAGCCATAAATCTTTTATTTTTGAAAAAAGATAACCTGTCTAATATTCATGCTTTTAAAAAAAAAAAAAAAGGAAAAAAGAGGCATGAGCTTATTGCAATTAGCAGTACCAAGTCAAATCTTCCATGTTTCAAACTGAAGCATTCTTCCTAGGAAATGTACAGTTAAGAAATTAAAAAGCAACAGTTTATTTTAGTTTATTATTCTTGCAGGAACTACTATCTTGGATTAAATGAAGTTTCAGGACACTAGCTCCTACATGAGCTAAATTAAAACTATAGTCCCCATCTGCATGGCTTAATTACTAATTTAATTTGAAGAACTGTTCAGTTTCAAGTGCACAGAGATTCAGTCGGGTACAGCTTATTCAAATCAGCATTTACCCCCAAGGGGTTGAATCCAGAATCATGCTTTAATTCAACTGAAAGGGATGGCGCTTAAGTTAGCCACGATTAAAGCGTGCCAAGACTACCTTGGAGGATGAACCCCTGCCCCGGACCGGTCTTCACTACCTCTCCTTCAGAACATGATCTCCTGCACTGTCGGGTTATTATTTTGGCAATGCAACTGCCTTAACATACCCTATCTGTCTGCACTTCTCTGTGCCTACCTTCTTGCTTTCTGCTACTGGTCTTGGCCAGGCTAGTTCTGATTAATCCCGTCCCGCGCCTGTTTTACTTCCCTGCCTACTTGCTATCTCTCTCATCATTTCTTCTCTTAATTCCTTTCTCCCCATATCTGTTCCCTATGGCTCGCTCCAACTTCATCTCTCCCAACTTAGTTCCTATTCGGTGTCTCCCCCCTTCCCAGCTGCCTTTCTCGTGTTCCTTATGGAACTGTCGCTCTATTGCTTCCAAGGCCCCTGTCATCCAGGACTTGTTTTTCTCTAGATCTCTTCACCTCCTTGCTCTTACTGAAACCTGGCTTCCTGCCCATGATACCGCCATCTCGGCTGCCCTCTCTCTTGGAGGACTCTCTTTCTCTCACTCGAGTCGCCCAGAGGGTCGAGGTGGTGGTGTGGGTCTTTTATTATCGAGTTTGTGCCAGTTCCAGCCTCTTTCCATTCCACCTTCACACTGATTCTCCTCCTTTGAGGCACATGTGGTGAGACTCTTTGCTCCGCTGCGACTGTGGGTTGCAGTTCTGTACCGCCCCCCTGGCTCATCCTCTAAATTTCTCTCTGATCTCGACTCGTGGCTGTCCTTTCTCCTCTCTGACAACTCTCCTACTCTGATCTTGGGTGACTTCAATATCCACGTGGATGACCCTCACGATGCTGCAGCTCTACGATTTCGCTCCTTAGCTTCCTCTTACGATCTTAAGCTCTGGTCTGAAGCACCCACACATTCCCTTGGACACTGTCTGGATCTTGTCCTCACTCGGAACTGCTCTGTCCTGGACTTTTCTATTGCTGACTTTCCTCTGTCAGATCATCATCTGGGGCGTTGCTAGACCTACCGGGTGTTCCGTCGTTGAGGAGCGGTGAAAGCGGCTTTTCCCGTTCAGCCGTGACGCCTCATGCTCCACACCTGCCTTCGATTTGTGGCGGAAGTTTGCGCCGGTTGTGCTGCTGCCGCCGCGAGCACGGTTGCGCAGCCACACCGGCCTGATTGCCGCGGCTTTTTTTTCGCTCGCTGCACGGTTTGCGCACGTCCGAAAGACCGCAAACTTGCGCAGCCGTCAGCGATGCCGCCGCCGGCCCCGGCGGCAGCGGCGGCGGCGGCGGCAGTGCCAGTGCCAGCTGAAGTGCTGCTGGTGCTGTTGAGGGTCAACATTGATGCGCTCACTTCCTGATGGGGGTCGTGGCGGGTGTAATATGACCCGAGGTCAATCGTCTGCATGGGCACTCTGTGCCTACATCTCCCATCATGCCTCTGAGGTGTCGGCGGCGATGACCGCCTCTGTGCCCTGTGCCCCATCCCAAGGAGCCAACCCACATCTGGCCGTAGCCATGGCAGCAGCCCACAAACAGCTCTGCCCTCTGCCAGCCTGGTACCCACACTAACAGGCAGCGTACAGCACCGCCATTATGCGGCCACGGTAGCTGCCCACCGCAAGGAGTCACCAGCCACTTTTCCGGTCCTCCGGTCCTGCGCAAACTGTCACTGGGGAAATAAAAAAAAAACACTAGAACAGGCGCACATCCCCCACCCATCCCCCACACACCCCAGCAGCACACTAGCCACTTTTCCGTTCCTCCGTTCCTGCGCAAACTATCAGTGGGTGAGTAAAAAAAAAAAGCCGCTCCGCCGCGCTGCCCCAGCTGGCAGACTGCGCGCAAATGGCGGAGGCGGCTTGACCGAAGCCGCTGACCACTCTCCCTTAGCACGCCTTTTCCTGCCCAGTGCGGACCGCAGTGACCTCACATCCTCCCACACGTACTCCAAATTACCGCGGGACGGCAGGAAAAGGCGCACTAGAACTCACTTTTTTAAAGTCGGGAGAAAGAGGCTTCGCCGCAGGATAACGGCGGATCCTCGTGAACGTCATCTGGAAGCCTCGACGTGACTGCGGAAGGTAACGCGCGCTAGAGCCTCGTCTAGTAACGCCCCTAGTCTCTTTCAATATTACTCACAATCCCCCTCCTTCACGTCCCGCTTCACGCCCTTGTCGTGACCTGCATTCTATCAACTATGAGGCTTTTTCTCAGTCTCTAGCCTCCTCTCTTCCTTCTATCTTCACAGCCGTCTCCTTGGACTCAGCCGTCTCCTCCTTTAACTCCTCCTTATCTTCAACTCTTGATAATCTTGCTCCATCTACAACTCGGATAGTTCACCCCTCTCAACCCCAACCGTGGCTCACCTCTTTCCTCCGCTACCTTCGCTCTTGTTCCCGGGCAGCCGAACGCCTGTGGCGTAAGACCAGGGACTGGGCGGACTTTGTCCATTACAAATTTGTTCTCTCCTCTTTCTCTTCTGCCATTTCACTGGCCAAACAGCAGCACTACTCAACGTTGATCCAGTCAAATGCTAGGCACCCTCAGCGGCTCTTCGCGTCCTTCAATTCTCTTCTGAAGCCTAATCCACCATCTCTCCCCGCCTCTCTGTCTGCCAATGACTTTGCCTCTTTCTTCAATGCTAAAATCCAAACTATTCGCTCCGATCTGGCCAGCTTTGCTCCGCTTCCAGCTCCTGTTCCTCACCTGTCAGTTCTTCCTGCAACTCTCTCGGCGTTCCCTTCGGTCTCAGCTGATGAACTGTCTAAAATACTGCGCTCGTCGAAGCCTTCCACTTGTTCCCGTGATCCGATTCCCTCTCGCGTCTTTATTAATCTTATCCCCGCTATCCTCCCATCCTTGCTCCACATCATTAATTCTTCTCTGTCCTCTGGTTCATTTCCTTCTGCTTTTAAACATGCTACAGTCTCTCCCATTCTCAAAAAACCCACTCTTGATCGACTATCTCTGTCTAACTACCGACCTGTCTCTCTGTTGCCTCTTGTCTCAAAGGTCCTGGAACGTGTGGTCTACTCTCGTTGTCTTGACTTTCTCTCTAGTAACTCTGCTCTGGATCCCTTTCAATCTGGATTCCGTCCTGTGCATTCCACTGAAACAGCCCTTACCAAGATCATCAATGATCTTCTTACTGCCAAGTCTAAAGGCCATTATTCCGTTCTTATTCTCCTTGATCTAACTGCAGCCTTTGACACGGTTGATCACGATCTTCTCTTAGATTCCCTCCATGACCTTGGACTCTGTGGCTCTGTCTATAACTGGTTCGCCTCCTATCTAGAGGGTCGCTCTTTCAGCGTGTCGGCTAACGGCACCTCGTCCTCCTCTTTTCCCCTCTCAGTAGGGGTTCCGCAAGGCTCGGTGCTTGGCCCGTTGCTGTTTTCTTTATACATGCTGCCCTTGGGTAAGCTTATTCAATCTCATGGCCTCCAATATCACCTGCATGCCGATGATACACAATTATATCTCTCATCTCCGGAACTTTCTCCTGATGTTCACGATCGTATCTCGGCATGCCTTTCAGATATCTCAGCCTGGCTGCTTCATCGTCGTTTGAAACTTAATATGGCAAAAACCGAACTGCTTGTTTTTCCTCCTAAACCTTCCCCTCTCCTCTCATTCTCTCTTACTGTCAACGATGTCACGCTTACTCCGGTCAAGGAAGCTCGTAGTCTTGGCTTTATATTTGATTCCTCGCTCTCCTTTATTCCTCATATCGAGGCAGTAGCTAAATCCTGTCGTTTCTTCCTGTATAATATTGCCAGGATTCGACCATTTTTGTCTGTCTCTTCTGCCAAGACTCTCGTTCACGCACTGGTTATCTCTCGGTTGGACTACTGCAACCTTCTTCTCTCTGGCCTTCCTTCGTCTCACATCAGTCCGCTGGTCTCTGTCCACCACTCTGCCGCTAAGATAATCTTCTTGGCCCGCCACTCTGACCATGTCACTCCACTTTTGAAATCTCTTCATTGGCTTCCAATTCACTCCAGAATCCAATACAAACTTCTCCGGTTGACCTTCAAAGCTTTTCACGGCCTAGCTCCTGCCTATCTCTCCTCTCTCATCTCACATTATTGCCCCGCTCGTGCTCTCCGCTCCTCTGATGCCATGCTTCTTGCCCGCCCAAGGACCTCTACTTCCCTTACTCGGCTTTGTCCTTTTTCTTCTGCTGCCCCTTACGCCTGGAACGCTCTTCCAGAACACTTGAGAACTACAAACTCAATCACAGCTTTTAAAACTCAGCTAAAAACTTTTCTGTTCCCTATAGCTTTTAAATATTGAGTTTGTTCTGACTCTATACTGTTTAGCTTCACCCTACCCAGTGCCTGTTTACACTTCCCTG